>NW_006159479.1:1105335-1109889 GCF_000334495.1 Tupaia belangeri chinensis | reverse complement strand
CATAGAAAAGATATTGAATGATGAAGTGGGGAGATTAATGTCTCTGTATTGACTGACATGCATGGCATTCCCTTTTGAAAAAGCAATGTAATACACTGTAAAGTTACATGTAATCCAATGTGATATAAAGAAGATTATGATGATAATAAAAATAAAAAACAAAACAAAAACAAACAAAAAAGATACAAATGAGTTAGTAAAAGCATTCTTTTTCTATCACTTCCTAGTGAGCTATTGTTATGTACAATTTTACCTATCTCTAACTGGACCAATGATTGATATCCACAGATTTTTTTCAGATTATAAACTCTCATCTCCCACAGTCCTCTACATGGAAATAATGAATTCTCCTTTCATTGGCTATGTTAAGCTTACCTTGTTAATTTACGTGATCATTTGTTCCCTGATTTTTAATCAATATGTTTTTCTTTAGAACTGTACTTCACAGTTAAGAATGTCATAGATAATTCAGTACATACTTGCAGAATAACAATTGGAGCAGGTTTTGAATATTCACAATATAATGTTAAATATTGAAGGTGGCAAATACGTTTATAACCTTAATTTGTTTATTATACACCATATACATGCTTTTAAAGACTATTCTGTACCCTACAAAGATATGTAATGATGATATGTAAATCATAAACCACAATAAAAATCTAAAGAGGAAAAAATGAGGACAAAGAAAAGATTCTGAGAAACATGTAGATAAAAATAATTTCACAAAATATAATAAGCCAAAAGGCACCAAACTTACCAACAAAGAAACTAGGGGCAAGAAAACAATGGAACATTGGTTTCACAACTGAGAAAAAAATATTTGCTAACTTTGAATTTTACGCATGTTTAAATAAAAACATCTCAAAAAAAATTTTTTTCTCTCATGCATTCTTTCTCAGAAAGCTACCAGAAGATGTGCTCCACCAAAAGCAGGAAATAAACCAAGAAAGAGAACAACATGAGCTCTAAGAAACAAAGTTATCCAATATAAGGGAGTTTGAAAGGAAATCTCCAAAATGATTATGAACGAAATTTTCCAAGAAGATGGCTATGCAACAGAGACTGCTCAGACTGGAACAGGATACAGTTTCTTTAAGAGATTTCTTCAAGAAAATGAAATGAGAGAATATTTCATGTCTGTGAACATAAAGAAAAAAGATTTACACAACTGGCATATTTTTGGAAGACAATTTGGTTATCAGCACATAGAAAACAAGTAAACAAATAAATAAAACAAGGCAAGACAATTAACTCCAGGGAAAACAAGTAATTTCAGAAAAGAAATATAATCACTGTGCACTTCATGGTTCGGCAGCCGACATCATTTATGAGCACTATTTATTGATCTAAAGACTATTCTGTTTTTTTTATACATTCAATCTGTCTGTGTCTTTTGATTGGAGAATTTAATCCATAAACATTCAATGTTGTTATCGAAATTTGTGATTATTTAGCTCATTTGTCTGTGGATAACGTATGATATCTTTAATTGGACTGGTGTACAGTGTATTCGTGTTGGAAAAATTCATTTTACAAGCTGTGATGATGTACAGTGGTTGAATGTATAAACTAAATTTTTTAAATGGAAAATTTAAAAAAAGAATATTTTGAAATGTACATTCCAAATGGATGTGGATCTTTGTCTTTTTGATCACTGATGTGTCCCAAGTGCTTAGGGAATGATCCAAAGTTAGTGCTCAATATTTCTGTTGACTAAATAAATGAATGATCTAGCTATACCAGGAAAACAAGGATGTGAGAAATACATGTCTGCATGGCAAGGACAGAAAAAGTAAAGAGATCTAAATCTTTTATACATACGCACACATATGGTTCAAGGTCCACTTAGGAGGCAGAAATCTTCACTATGTGAATAAAAATCATTCTACGTTTAAAAAATATATATATTAACCAGACACAAAGCAAAGTTGTAAAACTAAGGTAAGAAGAGAACTCATAGGTGCCAAGAAAAAAGGTCCAGGTGAACAAAGAAAGCCTTTGGAAATGCCCTGTGGAGCTGAAACTCAGACTTCTGAAGAGGGTACATATTCCATTTGGTGTCGCTGACTCCAAGTTTGAAAGAGAGGGCTTACGGAGCTGAAATCCAGTCCTTTACATTTCTTCTTTTTTTTTTTTTTTTTTGTACATATTTTTTACATTTATTTATTTACATTTAATCACTGTACATCTTTACAGTGTACAACATAGTTTTTCTCAGCATGAATAGAGTGCATATCAGTCAAGACAAAGACATTACCATATACATTATCATCAACAGATAACTTTTCATTTTTGCATCAATTAAGTGTACTGTTTAGTTTTTTCCTTTGATTCCTTCCTTCCCTCCCCCTAGTATCCACTCCGTATTACACACTATTGCTAGTATCTACAGTTGCCCACCCTGCTGTTATACTTGCCAACCTTTCAGTTTCTGCTATAGAGAGCAGATACTTGGTATATAATGAGTGGGGATATATAAAGCTATCTTTCATAGTCTGGCTTGCTTCACTTAGCATTAAATCTTCCATATTTGTCCACTTTGTATCAATTGTCAGGGTCTCATTTTTATTTTTTATGGCTGAGTACTCTATGTATCCCATAGAGTACATGTACCACATTTTTTCATCTACTCATCTATTTTTTAGACACTTGAATTGATTCCATGTCCTAGCAATTATAAATAATGCCACTGGGACCAGCAGTTAGCGTAATGGCTATGTCACTGGACTCCTATGTAGTTGACCACAGTTTGAGTCCTAGACCCGGTGTCTTAAACCACGCCAGGTGCGTATGCATGAATGTCCAAGATCCTGAGAGAATGGAGGAGAAGGGATTGCGGCGTGGCCACCCCCCCTCCCCCGGGGGATGATTTCTCACTTTCTGTCTCTATGTCTCCCTCTGTCTTTCTGGTGAGCACTTGTGCCCTATAGCAAAAACCTCTAAAAAACGTAATAGTAATATAAATAATGCTGCAATAAACATGATGTGCAAGTGTTTTTCTAACAGTTTTCCTATCCTCTGGGTAGATACCAAAGAGTGGAATTACTGTTAGTTCTATTTGTAGGTTTCTGAGGAACTTCCACATTATTCTCCAGAGTGGCTATACTAATAACTTACATTCCCACCAACAGTGCAAACAGGTTCCCTTTTCACTACAGCCTCACCAGCACTTATCACTATTTATTTATTATTATTTTAGTTGTTCTGGCTAGAAAACCAGTCCATTGAAGGAGAGGGTGCTCTCAGCTTCTGCTGATGTCTCTGTGAGTATGCAGCAAGGCTGGTCCAACAAGTACTACACAACCTGCAAACTGGATTCAGT
Organism: Tupaia belangeri chinensis; assembly: GCF_000334495.1. Lineage (NCBI taxonomy): Eukaryota > Metazoa > Chordata > Mammalia > Scandentia > Tupaiidae > Tupaia > Tupaia belangeri. The sequence continues at coordinate 1,106,564 of NW_006159479.1, read as the reverse complement.
TGCAGCAGCAAGGGACTGCCACCATCACAACAAAGAATTATTAGCGGAATAAGCCCACAACAACTGAAGCAGGTAGGAGGAAGCAAGTTCCTCTCCTTCCTCCAGCCTGGCAGGCTCCCACCAATGCCCCCTTTAGGCAGAGCCTGACAGGCCCAGCAGGCAAAGCAGAAATAGTAATGTGTAGAGTACCAATCGCAGCTCCCAAGCGGAGTACAAACCACTGAAAATTCGGGTTATTACCACAATGAAACCAAATATATCCTCAAAACTAATCTATGCTATTAGAAATCAGGATAACTGTTGCTTTTGATAAGTTCCTGATAAGAAGTAAGCCTGCAGGGCAGCTCCTGAGGTTTTGGTGATGGTTTCCTTTTTGATCTGGGTGCTGGTTTAAATGAATGGAGGTTTGCCTTTGGCTTACTTCCTATTTCTGCCTCCTCTTTCTTATGCTGATTTTCCTATTTCAATCTCCAGGATATGTTCTCTGTGTCATGGGGGTGGGGGGGAGGTCTTTCTTTTAGACATTTACTAGAAAGTCCCTAACTTACTTGAAAAGCCACACTTTCCAAGAAGATATTTGATTTTGAAGTAGAAATCTATGATTAAAGCAAAGATGTGTATGTATGTCTGTGTGTGTATAGATATACATAGATTAAATACTAATATATTAATATATCTGTATTGGGTTGTCTAGAAAGTCATGATGCGTTTTTACATAGGAAAATACATCATGACTTAACCAACAACCTAAAATATATATATATATATATATATATAAATCATCAAACAAACAACAAAAAATATATATATATATATATATATATATATTAATACTCAAACACCTCTTCTCTCCACTCCGTCCACCGAAAACTATGCAGCATGTGTGTATGTACATTTGAATATACCATATATGTCAACCATCTAGATACCACAAGCAACCAGAGAAAATTTTACCATTTCTCCCTCTAAACAGCTACCCAAGCATGCAGCACAAAAGGTCATGTGGAAAGGACAGAGAAAGGTACTGCACAGCTGTGAAGATGGAAGAGACCCACTCCAAGGAGAGTCACTGGGTCCCCCAGGATCCTGATAGTGATGGCGGATCCAGGGAACTTACTGGGGTACTCTCTTTTTGGAGCTACCTCAGGTCAAAGTTATCAGAGTCCTCCTAAGGTGGTGGTGGTGCTCGTGGTGTGTGTGTGTGTGTGTGTGTGTGTGTGTGTGTGTGT
>NW_006159479.1:1024031-1103413 GCF_000334495.1 Tupaia belangeri chinensis | reverse complement strand
ACCTAAAATATATATATATATATATATATATAAATACTCAAACACTTCTTCTCTCCACTCCGTCCACCGAAAACTATGCAGCATGTGTGTATGTACATTTGAATATACCATATATGTCAACCATCTAGATACCACAAGCAACCAGAGAAAATTTTACCATTTCTCCCTCTAAACAGCTACCCAAGCATGCAGCACAAAAGGTCATGTGGAAAGGACAGAGAAAGGTACTGCACAGCTGTGAAGATGGAAGAGACCCACTCCAAGGAGAGTCACTGGGTCCCCCAGGATCCTGATAGTGATGGCGGATCCAGGGAACTTACTGGGGTACTCTCTTTTTGGAGCTACCTCAGGTCAAAGTTATCAGAGTCCTCCTAAGGTGGTGGTGGTGCTCGTGGTGTGTGTGTGTGTGTGTGTGTGTGTGTGTGTGTGTGTCTAAGGTGTAGAGATTTAAACATGTCTGAAGACAGGTGCAATTGATAGGTAAACTGACATTCTGGTGCTCGGTGTGTGTGTGTGTGTGTGTGTGTGTGTGTGTGTCTAAGGTGTAGAGATTTAAACATGTCTGAAGACAGGTGCAATTGATAGGTAAACTGACATTCTATGACTGATTTAGGAAGAGAAAATGGCTTTTCTAGAGAAACTGTGGAGAATGAATGATGTAGAATTCAAGTGTGGTCAGGTCTGTTCACACAGACAGAGCCAAGACCAGCACAAACACAATGAAGAAATATATTCAACATCAATAAAGCCAAGCTGAGGTTGGAAAGCAGCTGAGAGAATCAAAAACTCCTGTTGTTTGGGATAAATTTTCTTTAGTGGGTTGAAAGCTGGCCTTGGGGGCAGCCCACAGAGAAAACAGATAGCTCAAGCTATGACCACGGGTTCACATTTGTTCCTTCAAGCTTGCTATGAAAAACTTAACAGAGCACAAAGAAAAACCATAATAAGAGTGGGTTTATTATATTTCACTTGTAGTTCTTTTATTTTGGTGAGATATTCTTTCCTTTAACTTGACCACACAGATAACATGTGGTTTTGTTTATCATGTTGTGAAAGGAAAGAAAACTGGAACAGAGGTGCAAAGCCAATAGGGCTGCAGTGTTGTGCGACCCTGGCACGAAGTCAAGGCTCCAATGATATTTGCAGACCACCAAAAACAGTCTCCATAAAAAGAACACTTTTCTTTTCATATAAAATGGGGCTTTTCCAAATATCACTTTTTTAATTAGAAAAAAATACATATTTTTTTAAATTTTTGACTGGACCTCCCTTTTTTGTTTCTTCCACTTCTCAACTCTTTAACCATGCAACATTGTTTTAAAAAATCTCTAACCATGCATTTCAGTGAATTTCTTCATTTTTCTGTCTTTTTATTTCTAGTATGTGTGTGTATGGGGAGGGGAGTGTATGTATGGTTTTTGACAGTCTCACTCTATAGCAATCCTTCAGTCTCAGTTTTCTGAATAGCTGGTACTACAGGCACACACCACCATGCTCAGCTTTTAAGAAGGGTGAGGAACTGAACCCAAGCCTCTCATATGGACTTATCCTATCAAGTGGCAGTATCCAGCTCATGCTACCACAGCTTGGCCTGGATTAGTGAATTCCTTGCAGTGCCTGGGAAATGTGAAATGATCATGATGCCATTTTAGAGGTAACACTGAGACGTCACTTCCAAAACATTGCAATAACAGAGACCTACAGTAGTTCAGTTGACTGATGATTTGTAAATCTGGCTGACTAAAGCTTCTTGCCCTGAAACTCTTGCAATTCTTGACTTCTGGCCATTAGAGAGAAAATGCAGGAAGAACCTGGCAAAAGTAACAGTGAAGAAAAAGAATAGAGTTCTTCACAGAAGTTGTTTCTGGTATATCCCTTGAAAGGATGATACCTTTCTTAAGAGATTTTCACCATAAAAAAATAGAGAACAGGGCCATCAAGTGGCATGGACCATTAAGGCACTGAATTCCACATAAAAGGCTGCATAACTTGAGTCCTAGATTCAGTGGCTTGAAAATCATGTTGGGTGTGTATGTGTGTGTGCCCAAGATCCTCAGAGATGAACGGAGAAGGGATTGTAGCATGGCCATCCCCTGGGGCATGATTTCTCTCTCACTCTCTCTCTCTTTCTGTCTCTCTCTGTATCTCTCTGGTGTGCAAATGCACCCTTTAGCTGAAGGAAGGAAGGAAGGAAGGAAGGAAGGAAGGAAGGAAGGAAAGAAAGAACACAGTCTAAAATAAATGGAAATATTCAGAAGCCAAAAAATAAATATATATTTTTCAGTACTTTCATTCTCTTAAGCAATTTTTATTGTCAATAGGATTCCTTCAAGACAAGACCTATCTCTTTTTTTTTTTTTTTTTTTTTGAGAGGTTTTTGCTATAGGGTGTGTGCGCTCACCAGAAAGACAGAAAGAGACAGAAAGTGAGAAATCACCCCCCAGGGGAGATGGCCACGCCATAATCCCTTCTCCATTCTCCTCTTGGGATCTTGGGCACAGAATGCACATGTGCCTGGCGTGAGTTTAAGTCACCTGGTCTGGGACTCAAAACACAGTCAACTACATGGGAAATCAATGACATAGCCATTACACTAACTGCTGGTCCCAACCTATCTCTTTCTTTCCAGCCTCCCAAATTGTTATCAAAGAGTCAGCAGGGGTCCCACTCCAATGGATATTTCAAACACTAATTCACTCCAAACCAAGGGATTACTAACTGGGCAGAACTGCCTCCAGTGAACCTGTGTGTGAAATGAAAGATTCTGGTGATTCTGACACTCCTTTTGAATGGCACAATATCCTCCTTTGGTTTAGTTTTTCACTTCCCATCAGCATCTGTAGTATATGTCTTTCACTTTTTCAAATTATCAACTCTGTGTGTACAGGTTATAGTAGAAGATTGACTATATGCCCACTCTTTAAACACTGCTTGGATGTGCCTAGTGGTGAATTCCTGAGTAAACATAAATTTTGTGCAAATGAGAGGTTAACATTCAATGTTACAGCTATGCTGTATAAGGCCAAAACATGTTAAATCTGGCAGATAAAGGCATTAAAGAGAAGGTAATAATTAGTGCCAGGCTCCCTGCTTGGAAATGCCATTGTTAGCATATTTTTCCTTCAGTGAATTAAATTGCAACATACATTAAATTTTGACAACAGGTTATCTTGAGCCTAAATAAAGGCAAACTCTTTCTTTCTCTTTCTTTTAAATTTATTTATTTCTCCCATGAATGAGAGTTACAGATGGAGAGAGAGAGATAGAAAAACAATACTCCTAACAGGGTCTTGACGTGGAGGTCCACCTCCAGCTTCTGCCAACCTGTGTCATAGGCACACATACACCCAGTGTACTTAAGAATACTCAAGACCTCTGGACACAAACCAATATCCTTCTATGTGGCTCTGTTTTGAATAGCATTATGTTTTACTGCTGTACCACCATCCAACTCTCAAAACAATTTTTGTTGCTGTTAAGAGATCATTTAATTTCTTTGGAAATGTCTCTGAACACAGACTTGAAACACCCTTTTCTGAACTTGCATGAATCCCAATTCTCTTTCAAAAGCAGCTGTATGCCATAGTTTCAGAAAATACGTCCCAGGGTGGCAGTCCTGTATGTCCTATATTGAAGGGCAGAGACAGAGGACAAGGGTCATGGAAGGGGGCCTTACAGTCCTAAAAGGTGTGTCCTAAAGCCACTAAGCTCTCTAGACTCTTCCCCAAAACTAATCCTTACGTAGGGAACACTAGTTCTCACATGCTTTTCTATTGGAGAAGCTGAGAAACATCACAGGCTGAGAGTGATTGCAAGACTGGCAACCCTCAAAAGACAATAGATAGACTAGATAGACTGGGCAAGGATGGTAGGGCATAGTCAAACAAAGAGATTTGAAAAATACAGTTTTACACGAGTGGGGGACCTTCCAAAAATTGTGTGTGGTCTGCACCATGTTTTCCCAATTTATTAGTGCTGCTCAAATATAACAGTAGAATCAACTCAATGTGTGTGCTGGAAATTCCAACCCCTTTTCCAAAACAATCTCTTGTCGTCGCCTTAGACACTGGCATTATAATCAATGTCATATTCCAGAAAATCCAGAGAATTAAAAGGCAGAGGAAGAGGAAGAAAAACCTATTCCTCACTAATCTAACTACTTTTAAGCCCAACAACTCCAAATTGGGGGTCTTGCAAAGTTACCACCTCCTACTAAGCAGAATCACTGCAACTTGGGTTCATCCCATATAGCTGGCTGAGGACTTCTTTTTTAATGTTATGTTATAGGACACATCAGTTGTCTGTGTTTCTTTACCTCTTGCTCATTTCTCAACCCATTCTAATCTTGCATTATTAAATTACCCTTACTACTCCTGCAAAATAGCTTTTACTGAAGCCACCAATAAGCTGGAATGACATGTGTCCATTCCTCATCTTATTAGATTTCTCAGAAGGAGTTGATCTGTTGACTGCCCCACCCACAAAGTCCTTTTTTCCTTTGGTTTCACTGACATCACTCTCCTGGTCTTCCTCCCAGATCTCTGTTCCTCCTTACTCTTCTTTGATAGCTCTTTCTTCTTAGCCTTGCTCTAAATGTTGACATTATTCAAAATTCTGTTCTAAAAAATCAATTTTCTTCTCACTCCAGGTTTCTTTTCTAAATCATCTTTTCCACATCCATGGCACTACTCTGCATAATTCCAAAAGACACTATTCATAAGCTATGTAAGGGGCTCTCCTTTGAGTTGTACAGTGCATGGCCTGTGTGGTCATAAGGGAAGCTCTCTTCACTTCTATTGCTTTAATTACCATCTATATATTATTGACTCCGAAATGTATGACTCAGACCCAGATTATTTTGAAACCGAAGCCCATACAGATTCAGTCCTACAGTATGAATGGTACCTCATGATGTTGCACAGAGGTCTCTGGATCTGCCATTTTCCTCATCTGTAAAATCAATGGGGAAGATAAAAACTTTATTCTATCATTTGGGACTCACTTATACTTTTGATAAATATTACTTTTATGCTTTTATTCTATTTACTGATTAAAAAAATAGTGATTATACTGACTAGAAAGCCAGAAGAAGTGGCACATGCTTATAATCATAGCAACTTGGAGATGCTGAGGCAAAAAGATCACAAGCTTGAGGCTAGCCTGGGCAGCATAGTGAGACCCTGTCTAAAATGAGAGCTGGGTTTGGTGGCATGCACTCGTGGTCCCAGCTACTCAGGAAGCTAAGGAAAGAGGATCACAACACAGTGAGATCCTATCTAAAACAGCACATATACACACACAAAATTACTGACTAGGAGCAAAATACAAAGGAGGATATGCATATCCCAGGTCTCATTTTGTGCTATTGAGAGGCTGCTTTAACTAGGTCAACAGTCACCCTTCACTTCCTTTAGAAGACCATAGACCTTTAAGAGTGTGGAAGAGACCAAGCAAATTGCCACTTCCTTGTCACTCTGAACAAAATCCTCATGAGCAACGGTGTGTAAAAATGCAAAACATCTATTCTAAAAAAATCACTGAAAGAAGAAAACTGACTGACCCTCACTCAATCTCATCAACTAAGGGAACAGAATACCTGGTCTGAAAGCCACTGATACTTGGCATTGTGATTTAGTACATGCCTTTCTCCTATTTGGCTTGTGCTAATATCCATAATAGTGAACCCTGATTGACTACTACTGGAAAGTCAGAGAATGCCGTGAAGCATGGGGCTGATTAAAGATGAAACCAACAGTACTATATATATATTTTTTTTTGGCAGGGGGGAGGTTTTTTGCTATAGGGTGCGTGTGCTCGCCAGACAGACAGGGAGAGACAGAGAGACAGAAAGCGAGAAATCACCCCCCAGGGGGGATGGTCACGCCACAATTCCTTCTCCTCCATTCTCCTCTCGGGATCTTGGGCACGCACGCACACGCGCCCAGCATGAGTTTTAAGCCACCAGGTCCGGGACGTGAACCGCAGTCGACTATGTGGGAGTCCAGCGACATAGCCATTACGCTAACTGCTGGTTCCCATGTACTATATTTTTTTCATGTTACCAGTGAAGGGTTCTGCAAATGGTAACATATTATTTTGTTGAAATAGTCAACAAAAGGAAATACGGTAAATGCACGGCTGCCTATGAGTTCAAAAGTAATGTGCACAAAAGCTATGCCTGATGTAGGGAAGAGCTTAGTGAGTTCCAGAAACTGAAGGAAATAGGTGGTAAGAGCACAGTGACCACGAGGGAAGAGAAGGCCAAGAGGGACCAGATCCTGCAGTGATTTGTAGGCCATTTTAAGTCCTTAGGCTTTGTCATGACTGTGATTAAACACCATTGTCCAATGGTAGAGGAAGAGGTTGGTAAATTAGGTCACTGCAACACCAGAGAATTCTACTTATCAGTGATTCTCAAAGTATGTTCTAAACACTTGTCCGTGGAACAGATGTTTCATTGTGTTAAAAGAAAAAGGGGGGTGGAGAGAGAAGTTTCATGCTAAAATTAATTTGGAGAAAATATGTCATAGCCTCATCTCATTTCTTAAAGCATATTATAAAGAGTTTTGAGAAATATCACATTAAAAGTATTAGTTTACTTTTATAATATCCCAAACGTATCTGACCTGAAAGATGTTTTATTTCCGCCCCAGTAATGTCAATTAAAATCCCAAGAAACTCATATTCTGTAAAATAATTCTTTTGACTAATATTGCTATAAAACCATTTTAAATGATCCTATATAGAAAGTTGTAGAAAAATGAAAAGCATACCATTTTTACAACTATATAAAAATATGTATGTATGTGAACATAGTATATAACAATAAAATTATCTGTAGCTTACATGACAGATTTATTATTTTTCAAAAATGCATTTGAAGTTTTGCCAATTTAATCACATTATGGGCTACTGCATAAATTTTACTTCATTAATAAAGTTTGGGGCCAGCCCATGGTCTGGTAGTTAAAGTTGTTGAATCCTACCTGGCCGACTGCAGGGTTTGAGTCCCAGACACGGGAGCTTGAGAAACATGCTGGGTGCCTGTATGTGCATACCCAAAATGCCAAAAGGAAGGAGAAGTGGAGAGGGGATTGCAACATGCCCATTTTCTATAGAGGTACTTTTTAACTTTCTCTCTAGCTCTCTTTAGCGAGCATCCATACCCTTTGGCAAATTAAAAATAAATTAAAATAAAATTTCACATTCATTATGATGGAGAAGTCAGTCATTATAATGCCAGTTCTAATTACATTACTTGCTGGCAGGTTAATCTAATTAACATCTTTTCTTTTTTTTTTTAAGAGAGAGATTTTTGTTATAGGGCAGGTATGCTTGCCAGAAAAACAGAAAGTGAGAAATCAGTCCCCAGAGGGATGGCCATGCTGCAATCCCTTCTCCTCTATCCTCCTCCAGGGATTTTGGGCACGCACGCACACACACTCTTCATGAGTTTCAAGCCACACCAAGTCTAGGTCTAAAATGTGGTTGGCCACGTGCAAGTCCAACAACCTAACTGTTACTCTATCTGCTGGTCCCTAATTAACATCTCTTAATTGAATGACTTGATTTAAACTAAAACACGACTTGATTCATACCATGTTTAACTACAGACACCATAGTTAAACATGATATGGAATACACAAGATACATGGAATCCTCTGAACTCACCTTCCAGTCCCATTACTACCCAGAAAGTCATTTCAAAGAGCATTTCATTTATGCAGATCAAAACCATTTTAGAACTTTAGTGTCAGAGCAAGAGATTTATTTACTATAGTTTCATTTATTCACTCATTCTTTCAATAAACATTTATTGAGAACACTAATCTATTGTTATAGGGCAGGTATGCTTGCCAGAAAAACAGAAAGTGAGAAATCAGTCCCCAGAGGGATGGCCATGCTGCAATCCCTTCTCCTCTATCCTCCTCCAGGGATTTTGGGCACGCACGCACACACACTCTTCATGAGTTTCAAGCCACCAAGTCTAGGTCTAAAATGTGGTTGGCCACGTGCAAGTCCAACAACCTAACTGTTACTCTATCTGCTGGTCCCTAATTAACATCTCTTAATTGAATGACTTGATTTAAACTAAAACACGACTTGATTCATACCATGTTTAACTACAGACACCATAGTTAAACATGATATGGAATACACAAGATACATGGAATCCTCTGAACTCACCTTCCAGTCCCATTACTACCCAGAAAGTCATTTCAAAGAGCATTTCATTTATGCAGATCAAAACCATTTTAGAACTTTAGTGTCAGAGCAAGAGATTTATTTACTATAGTTTCATTTATTCACTCATTCTTTCAATAAACATTTATTGAGAACACTAATCTATGTTTAATAATATAAAAATGTAAAAGACAAAATCTTTATCTACAATGAATCATCAGGAGATGATATCCAAAAACCACTAATAATAATTCTAGTATATATTGGAATATAGTACAAAGAAGAAAAGCCAGTTCTTCACAGCACAGAGGAAATGGGCCAAAACGACTTCAAAAAGCATCAGATGTTTGAGTAACATCTTCAAAAATGAGCAAAGAAAGAAACAAATACAAACCATAAATGTGTAAGCCAGTCACAAATGCTAGGTAGGAAACAGAGTAAAAAGACTCAGAAAAACCTGCCATGGAGCCATCAAATAAGATAAGGACCACAATTTTGGATATTAGATGACAACACTGGCTATAGAGCAAAAGCAGATTCAGAAACCTGAAGATGAAGGGGCCAGCAGATGGCATAGCAGTTACATTGCTGGACTCATGGTTTGAGTCCCAGAACTGGTGGCTTGAAACTCAGGCAGGGCATGTGTGCATGCATGCCCAAGATCCAGGGAGAAGAGACTGCAATGTGACCATCCCTCCAGGGGGTGATTTCTCACTTTCCTTCTCACCGTTTCTGTCTCTCTCTCTCCATGTGCACAAGTCCTACAGCAAAAGCCTCTACCAAAAAAATAAAAGAAACCTGAAGAAAGTTCAGATTGCATTTGGTGGAAGAGCAAATGAAGGTCTCAAGAAGCATACTCAGTAGACTCAGTCATCTGTAGGACCCAGATGTTTTGACACATGACCTTTTTTCTAGATATGGTCTCACTGTCTCATGATCCTCCTGCCTAAGCATCCCAAGTAGCTTTACTGCAGATGTTCCAAGCTCTTTTTTAGACAGCACCTCTCTGTGTTGCCCATGATGACTGCCAATTTTGCAATGTTCCTGCCTCAGCCTCCTACATACCTGAGATTACGGACATACACCACCACCCTGAGCTTTTAGTTGGAGTGAAGGCTACCCATGTAGTCCCAGCCTGCAGAGCACAACACTGTAGCGGTGCATGTCACTGCAGCTAAGCCACAAATGATGTTATTAATTAATTTAGTAAGTGGGTGCTTGTGAACATTCTGTTGTGCACATAATGGTAAAAAATAAATATTGGGTTGTCAAAAAAGTCACGCTGCATTTCTGCATAGAAAAAAAATACATCATGACTTTTCCAACAACCCAATTGTTTGTAACCCTAGACTTCTAATGTATAGCATCATCGGAGTCTACGTACAGATGAATTTATTTCAGCAAGTCATCCTTTCACTTCTTTAAAAACAATAGTATTCAAGGACAGGATGCAGATAAACCTTGATGTCTTCATATGAAAACTGCTATGTAAAGGATGATTTTTTTTTTTCTTGGAGAGGTTTTTTGTTACAGGGTGCACGCGCTCGCCAGAAAGACAGAGAGAGACAGAGAGACAGAAAGTGAGAAATCACCCCCCAGGGGGGATGGCCATGACACAATCCTTTCTCCTCCATTATCCTCTCGGGATCTTGGGCACACACACACACACACACACACACGCCCAGCGTGAGTTTAAGCCACCGGGTCTGGGACTTGAACCACGGTCAACTACATGGGAGTTCGGCAACATAGCCATTGTGCTAACTGTTGGTCCCAAGGGTGATTATTAGATTCACTTCAAGTGCAGAGACTCCTAAAGTGCATAGCAAAGATGCATGTATTCTGAGATCTTTGATGAAATGGAGAGTGGAAAATATTCAGAGCAATACTGTACTTCTAATGTTGTAGCAGAATTTCTCTAAGGGTTTGCAGGGCACTTTGTAGGTATGTTCACTCTTGTACAAAGACAGTGGTCTGTATTCACTTTTAAAGAAAGATAAAGAAGTAACCTTGTAAAACGCAGGAACTAGGGCCAGGAGATGACTTAGCAGTTACATCACTGGATTCCCACATGGTCAACTGCAGTTCGAGTCCAGGACACAGTGGCTTGAAACTCACACTGAGCATGTGTGCATGCGTGCCCAAGATCCCAAGAGGAGAATGAAGGAGAAGGGATTGTGGTGTGGCCATTCCCTCCCTGGGGTGGGGGAGGGTATTTCTTTAAGTAAATAAATAAATAAATAAAATGCAGGAACCACGAGAGACCTTAAGCAGTATCTATCCAATCTCTTCAATCAATGTGTGAAGAAACAGAATCAGAGAAGTTAACAGAGTCACCTATAGTTCATATAATGAGTCAGAACTGAAACCAAAACTGCAACCCAAGGTCCCAGCTTCTAGGAGTCTGGCGTGTTTGTTCTACCCCACCCTACTGGCCTGTCCCAAAGGCCAAAACTAAGTCAAAACAGAACTAAGTCAGTTAAAAGTTGAGTCAAGGGGCCAGCAGGTGGTATGGTGGTTAAGACACGGGGCTCCCATGTGGCCAACTGCAATTTGAGTCCCAGATCTGGTGTCTTGCCTTTTCTCTCTCTCTCTCTCATCAAATTAAATAATAATAATAATAAAATTAATGATGAAATTAAATAATTAATTAATTAAATAAAATTAAATAAGTAATTCTTTTTTTAAAAGACAAAAGTTGAGTGTACAAAATAGCAATTCTATTACCCCTGGGCCTATAATTGAGGGAACTTTTTATAGTGAGCAAGGGGAGGAAGAATAACTATGAACTCCTACATGCCAGTCACTTTGCTAGGCACAGTGTGCACACATACACACAACACCTGATGCTAAGTTATTTCTCCACCATCTTATAATCAGTCTGTAAACAAATATTTCCTGGGAGGCTACTATATGCTAAGGACAGTCCTAAGCCCTGGAGACCACACTAAACAAGGCAGAGCCTCTTCCTTCATAGAATTACATTCTAGTTGGGGGAGACAGATAGTAAACAAGTCGACTAATGAATACCCAAGAGAATAGTTAAGTGCTACACAGAGAAATAAAATGAGATGATGTAATAGAGTGTGACAAGAGGGAAGGTAAAAGGTGGGCCTCCAATCCTCCACCTCACCTTGGGTGGTCAGGAGTGGTCTTCCCCGGTCCTCTCCCTACAGGCTGATAAGAAATGCATGCAATTAGGCACAAGGCATGGGCATTAACGGGTGAAGACATGAAGCTGGCCTAGAACCTGATGTCTGGGGGTGATACCAAAGCAGAAGTCCGGGCAAGCAGGTGTGTGCCTGGGGGCAGAGGGAGGTTTGTCCAAGTATCTCAAAAAATGGCAACAAGGAAATGGATGGAGGGCAATTCAAAAGAATTTACTTAAGCAGTTTACTGCTGTTGCCTTTGGCTTCTATTAGGCTGAGCTACTTAATATGCAATGGTTTCACCCTGTGGCCTTTCTTCCTTCCTTCCTTCCTCAAGGCTTCAATATTGAATAATCACTGCCCCTTATTTCATCTTTCCATATGACTTCTTTCTTGTTTTAACTGGATAAAACTGTTCAAAAACATGGGATGAAGTAAAAGTGATAAAGACTACTATGAAGACCCCCATGGTAACCACAAGCATTTCCTGGACTGAGACAAACAGAGCAGAGTGGTAGAAATGCTGGTTTCGTGGGCATTCCAATAAGCGCAAACAGATTGAACCCAAAGTGACTGCAACACCATCAGTACTTCTTAAGGGAAAACATCGGGATGTTGGAATTAATTTGAGGCCTATGACATTGACAGAATTGGAAGCAACACAAAATTCAAAAAGTCAATCTGCTTTGGGAATGTTAAAAGGAAACACTTGTTTGGAAAGAAATTTAAAGTGGGAAAGAGAAAGACTATTTTCAGTGGAAATTGTGAGCAGCGAGCTTTACCACACACTGGGGGCTGAGAGATGTATCATTCAGGGAAATGTGGTCCAGCTTCCAGCAGTTTACATGCCCAGCACCTAAATGGGAAATCATGTGCTCTGACCAGTGTCCACAGTGCACCAGAAGACTCCACTGGGAGTCAGTAGGACTCTCAAATTTAATCTCAATCTTGTTTCCATTCATCCTTGTCTTGTCCTAGCATCACCTGTGTTTCTTCATATGGTGGTGAGTGTGTACACCTTAAGAACCACACATGTTCACATGGAATCCTACACCTCAGTGACAGGGTTCTCAGTTGTATCCATTAGAACACACTTCCTCTTACATATCCCCAGAGCAGGTTAAAGTCAACCACATGAAACCAGGTTCCTCTACTGAAAGTTTGCACTAGTTATTTTGTTTTATGACAGCTTTCCCAACTCCTCCCTAACATCTGGATGAATACAGTGCTTTATTTGCCTTCTGTGTGTTATTTAGGAAAAAAATGGATGACAGTTATGTTCTCTAGTTCATCTTCTTGGATAGTTTTTTCTATCACTGCATCAAGAACCATTAGATCCTAAAAGCACTTCTTGAGACCAATATGCATTAAAAATGTCTAGTCAGCTTTCACATTCCACCATCTTGCTAGACCCATGAAGATGGGGTGACAATGATATAATCACCTTATATCATTGAATTACTCCCAAGACTCACAAAATAGCAACATATGTGAGAAAACTCCAATATCAGGGAGTTTAAGGTGTCTTCCTAGTCTGAAACCTCCACTTCCTTATCTCTTATTTTGCAAATCAAAAAAAAAAAAAAAAAAAAAACCTCTCCTTTCCTTCTCAGGGAAAGCTTCATAATCACTGTTTTTTGTTTGTTTGTTTTTTAAAGAGAGATTTTTGATATAGGGCATGTGCACTCACCGAAGAGAGAGAGAGACAATGAGAAAGCAAGAAATCACTCCCCAGAGGGATGGTCATGCTGCAATCCCTTCTCCGCCTTTCTCCTCTTGGGATTTTGGGCATGTGCTCACACACGCCCAGCATGAGTTTTAAGCCTCCAGGTCCAGGATTTGAACCACAGTTTACTACATGAAAGTCCATCAATGTAACCATTATGCCATCTGCTGGTCCCCATGATCACCGCTTTTGAATTGTTCATTTTTTACTTAAAGCTAAAGTAATTTTACCTTCATATTATTTTAAATGTGAAAGTTCTTTGCCCTTTCAAAACCTGGAGACATAAATTCAGAAATTATTCTTATAGTGTAATAATAATGAAAGATAATTCTTCACCAAGGTTAAAGATAAAACAAAAAATCTTTTAGGACAGATTTACTACATATTATATATATACATACACACACACACACACACACACACATATATATATTCTTTAGATATAAACATAATGTTTCAGGTTATCACTGAAAATTGTCTCAGTTCAACTTTTTCCACTGCATAAGATGTATCTCCCCTAGGAGGTTCTCTCTCTCTCTCTCTCTCTCTCTCTCTCTCTTTCTTTCTCTCCAGTGAGTACATCAACCCTATAGAAAAAAAAAATTAAAGATTATATATATATATATATGCCAACAGGTGGAGTAGTAGTTGAAGTGCTGGACTCCCACATAGTCATCTGTGGTTCCAGTCCCAGGCCTGGCAGCTTGAAATCATGGCAGGCTCATGCGTATGCATGTCTAAAATCCCAGGAGAATGGAGGAGAAGGGATTGTGCTGTGGCCATCCTTCCCAGGGGTTGATTTCTCACTTTTCCTCTCACTGTCTCTTTCTATCTCTCTCTCTGGCAAGCACATGTGCCCTATGGCAAAAACCTAAAAAAAAAAAAAGAAAAAAGAATAATATATTTTAAATGTGTGTAGCTATTTTAAAATCAATTATTTTTTAATCTCATATCTCCTGGATCAAACATATGGAATTAAGAATCATGATTTTACATGGCTATATGTAATATTTGGTAACATACACATAGTAAACTACATGTTTCATTTTATTAAACATATGATACAAGCATACAAAGTTAATGGAGATGACACTCAGCACTTATTCATGAATTCCATATCTGAATCCTCCTGCTCAGTGAAATTTATGTGTAACCCCAAATCTATACTCACGATGCTGTCATGGCCATTTTTTAGACATGTGTAGAGTGGCAAAAACTTTGAGCCACTTAATGCACATATTCCCAGCCAAGGTCAAATAAGGAGACACATTGCCTTCTAGATTCAGCTATTATAGTAATAGTATGCAAAAGTGTCCTTTATGCCATCCACTTAAAACCACATTTTTTGCATTTTTGTGCTTTATGTTGGTAATTTACTATTTTAAATGGTCTCCAAGCATGGAGCTGAAAAACCATTTAATGTTCCTAAGCACAATAAGGCTCTGATGTTCCTTACAGAGAAAATACATATGTTAGATAAGCTTCATTCAGACATGAATTGTAATATTGTTGACCATGAGTTCCATGTTCATGAATAAACGTTACGTAGTTTTTTTTTAAAAAAGCATCTAAACAGAGAAACACAGAAAACAAGGTTATGTGCTGTCTTAACCCATTACTGTGCTACTAAACAGAAATATCTGAGACTGGGCAATTTGTAAAGAATATAGGTTTGGGGACTAGCACTTGACGTTATGGCTACATCACTGGAGTCCCATGTAGTCAATCGTGGTTTGAGTACCAAATCTGGTGGCTTCAACTCATGCCAGGTGTGTGTGCGTGCGTGCCCAAGATCCCAAGAGGAGAATGGAGAAGAAGGGATTGTGGCATGGCCATCCCCCCAGGGGGTGATTTCTCACTTTCTGTCTCTCTGCTTCTCTCTGTCTTTCTGGCAAGCACACACACCCTATACTAAAAACCTCTCCCCCCCCAAAAAAGAATATAGGTTTATTCAGCTCACAGTTCTGGTGTCCAGAAAATCTAAGGGCATGGGGCTAGCATGTGGACAGCCTCTGGTGTTATGTTACAACATGACTAAGAGAAGTAGAATGGAGGGAGGGTGTGCACAAAAAAAAGGAAGAAACAGAATTCCTACTGTCTCTGTTTGTCCCTCCCATATCCTCAGACATTTGATGGTGCCCTCCCATTAGTCTTCACCTCTTAAAGAACTGGCCAGTGCTGAAAACCATTACACTGGGGACTGAGTTTCTGCACCAGGTGGTACAGTGGGCAAACGTGAGACTTTATCACACTAGTTTGAATGGTGTACAATTCAAAATTTATGAATTGTTTATTTCTGGAATTTTCCATTTAATATTTTTGAACTGTAGTTGACCATAGGTAACTAAAAACCACTGAAGGTGAAATTAGGGGTAATGGGAGGACTGCTATATTACATTTTTAAACGCTGTGTCACCATAAATGCTCTCCAAAGTTTCCATGCTTCCTATCTGGAGAGCACAAGGACCATGGCTGTGGAGTTCTCTTTCCACAGAGCCTAATTTAGCACACTAATGTAGGCATCCTTAAATCTCTTATCAAAATAATATATCCCAAGACAGTGGGCCAGGAGTAAAGTAGAGACCCACAACCTTAAGGGCCTGAATAATGCTCCCTACACAGCAAAGCCCTCATCCCAAACTGTTGGGTACAGAGACATGTGAAAATCTGAGTTTTCATCCCCAAGGAATCATATCAAGACTGAGATTGTGTTCTCACAACTGAATGAGAGAATGAAAAGGGAGTCAAAAGGAGAAGCCAAGAGAGACAGACAGTGAAGTTTGAAGGGAAGATAGAAAGCAGGGTTGGGACAGATGACCAAGTCAGGCTCAGGAGTTTGCAAAAAAGTTGGAAGTGTAGATCATGGCCTGAAGGGAGGGAGGGGAGTGGCAAAAGTACTGACAGAGATTGGCAATGATGACAGTCCCTCTGCAGAAGCTGGACAAGTTCATCTCCAAGGTTCCTCTGGGTGTATGATGATAGGGTGACCATAAGGAAGAATAGCACATGTTAGCTGATCAGCTTTGATTAAATTTATTGAAACTGTTGTCATTCTTACAAAAGAAACAAATAACTTTGGGGGATGACAGCTTTACTAGTCTCTAGCATATGGTAGTGTTTAGTAACACAAAACATCTTTTTACTTTCTTCTGTTTTGTTTTGTTTTTGTTTTTGTTTTTGCTTTTTTTTTTTTTTTTTTTTTTTTTTTGACCATAGGGCACATGTGATCACTTGAGAGAGACATAGAGAAAGAAATGGAAAGTGAGAAATCACATCACACCCCTGGTGGGGATAATTACACTATAATTTCCTCCATTCTCCTCTTGGGATTTGCGGATGCATGCACTCCTACCTGAAATGCTTTTCAAGCCACCAGGGCCAGGACTCAAACCATGAAGTCAGCCACCCATCACCTTACCCACCATGCCACCTGCTAGCCCCATCTATTTACTTTCTTCAGCTTTAAAAAAAGAGACAAAGCTTCATTTTTATTTTTAAATGCTTGGTTATTTGCAATGCTTACACCAAACTTGTCTTTTTTTACAACCCCCTTTTCTTTTTTTTTAACTTTTCCTCTAATATTTCTCAATCACATATAGAAGTAGGGAGAGTAGCCTGATAGACTCCCATGCACCTATTATTCAGCTTTATTCATTTTTTAACTTTTAAATTCAGCTTTTTAAACCCCTGTTTGACTAAGAGAACTTTCATATATTTTTTTCACCGAACAACTATTTACTGAGCAACCACCAGTTCAGGTACTTTTCAAGTGCTGAAGATGAGCATATGAAAAAAAGAAAGAGGCAATAAATACCTACTTAAGGCACTTATGTGCTAGTAAAATAAATAATAGCTAATTTTACTGATGGCCTCAAGTCATCACTGTTCTGGGCATTTTCTTTTGATTATTTTTCATTTAGTACAACAACCCAATGAGATAGGTGTTTTTATTATCCTCTTTTGATGGCTGAGGAAATGACAGTATGCAAAGTTTAGGCAACTTGCCCAAGGCTATGCAGCTACCAAGTGTTCTAGATGGATTTCAGGCTGGCTCTAAAGTCTCTAATTTTAACCACTATGCATACTGCATCCCTATGCTTCAGTAAGTCTTCCTGTCTCTCCTGAAAATCATCTCTATACAGAATCATAGGCTTCTCTGACATAATGAAAATTATAAGAACTGAGTAGACACTATCTACAACTATTTTTTTCCTCCATTTATACTGATTCAATGGATTCCTTAGATTAAAAAATTGTGATTGGGGCCACATGATAATGCAGTGTTAACACAGCAGTACCCACATGGAAGGGTCCTACATTCAAGTCTCAGGACCTTCCATGGCAAGCCAGGCACATGTGTGTGCCCATAATAGATGCTAGCTAGCTAAGACTCGGGTAGATCACAACATGGAGACCCTGTTAAGGGTACATGTCTCCCTGCCTCTTTTTTTTTTTTTCTTTCTCTCTCTCTTCACCCCACTTCTTGCCATGGAAGAAATAAATAAAGGGCTGCTATTATTGTTGTTTTAATTCTTAAAAGAGATTGAATGGTAATACAGCAATAAAATACTATGCTATTCAAGGCTTACCCACATAGGAAAGTTCCAGGTTCACATTCAGAGAACTCTGTGAGTATGCTGGGCACATGCATGCGCATGATTGAGGCTGACTGAAGCTAGAGGTGGATCACGGTCTCAGGACCCTGTTGTGGGTGCTGTCTCCTTTGCTGGCACTTTCTCTGTCTCTCTTGCTATGGAAAAAATAAATAAACTTTTTTTTAAAAGTGGTTAATTGTCTTTGTTGGTCCTACTTCTTCATAAAAGATATGTCTTTTTATAGATTACAATTCAAATATTATAGCAAATTAACTATCAAAGTTCTGTGTTTTCCAGCAATCCCATTCCTTGGAATCTACCCAAAGGACAGAAGAATTCTTCATTGGAAAAGTGCTTGCACATCGATGTTTATTGCAGCACTTTTCATAATTGCTAAGACATGGAACCAACCCAAATGCCCCGTACGGATGAATGGATTGAAAAACTGTGGCACATATACTCTATGGAATACTATTCAGCCATAAAAGAAAACCCTGGCTTTTGACAGAAAGTGGAAGAATATGGAAGATTTACTGCTGAGTGAAGCAAGCCAGGCTATGAAGGAGAGACATTGTATGTCCCCACTTAATATATACCGAGTGTCTGCACTCTATGATGGAAACTGATGGGCTAAAGGATGTACAAATACAAGAGATGGGTGTGAATGCCAGATGTGGTGTGTGTGGAGGAGTGGGACCTGGGGAAGGACATTTGGAGGAGGGATACGGAGACAGAGAATTGTCGGGACAGGGAGGTAGTGTTGTTATATTTTGATCAGCTGGACTGGGGAGAAATGTTCACATACTGAAATGTTCACCTTGTAAGCTAAATAATGTGATTAAATGTATAAAAAATGTAAATTAATAAATAGATAAAATTAAATTTAAAAAATTTTTTTAAAAGTTCTGTGTTTTCTCTCCTAATATTAAGAACAGCTAACACTTATTGAGACCTTACAATAGGGCAGGTACACAACTGAGTACTTTAAGTCCATCCACACAGACGTCATAACAACTCTACAAAATAAATATTATGATTTCCATGTCACAGAAGGAGAACTAGAAGCATAAGAATGTTATGGGGTCTATCCAGGTCATGGCTATTAAGTAGCAGAACTAGAACTTGACCTTAATCCTTATTCATTTTGTTTGTTTGGATTTTGCCAGAGCGTGTGTATACTCACCAGGGACAGACAAAGAGACTGAGACAGGGAGAGGGAGAAAGCATCCCCCAGTAAGGTATGGTTAT
The DNA here is from genome assembly GCF_000334495.1 of Tupaia belangeri chinensis. Taxonomy (NCBI): domain Eukaryota; kingdom Metazoa; phylum Chordata; class Mammalia; order Scandentia; family Tupaiidae; genus Tupaia; species Tupaia belangeri. Next base: position 1,084,511 of record NW_006159479.1, on the reverse strand, counting down.
GCTGCAATTCCTTCATCTCTGTTTTTCCATCTTATCAGGATTTGGGGCATATATATGCACATACTCAGTGTTTTTTCAAACCACCAGGGCCAAGATTTGAACCACATATACAGCCATCAGTTCTGGCTCCCTTAACAAGTAGGCTAATAGGCGAGTCTAGTCCATATTTTTAAAAATACTCTCCCCTCCTTCACCTTAGAGGAATTCTCTATACTATAAAATACAGACCTCCTCGGATAGTTTGGCAGAAATACTTTATACGCATCATACAATAATGTTGTTCAAAACAAAGCTTTTCAGTATTCTATCATTCCGCTCTACAGTTCCAATATCATTTAAAACAAGTTAGTCCTCCCAAGAACCCTGGGAATGTTATCAATAATATTCTGATTGATTATCTCGTACTATTTTATTATTCAAGACTGGGATAAATCAACATATGCAGAGTCTTTACGACTAGGTCAAGCTCTCACATTGAAGGCATGTAATGCAAAAAGCCAGAAGAACCCAGAATTAAGAGTCAAACACCATTATTGGTATTCTCTAGAAACATAGGTCCTATTTCAACCCCTAAATGACCAAATAAGGACAAATATTTGCTTCATGCTTAGAATATATTTAATGACTTTGGTATAATTAATCAATTAATTTTAAAGTCATGCATAAATAAATTGGATTCTCCATTTGAAAAGTAATCTTGAAATCCCATTACACTCTACCTACATAACTGGAAAGGTAAGGTTGTTTAAAATGTTTCACTTGGTAATAGAACCCTCCCTTTCCTTCAGACTGGGTTAGATGCACCTTATAGATCCTCCATACCTCTCTGTATGTCTTGTGGAACTTGGGATATTATAGCCATTTGTTTACATGTAATCCCCAGAAAATTGTAAGTTCCATGAAGGTAAGGATTTCTGGGACCAGCCAGATGATGTAGTGGTTAAGGCAACTGGAGCCCACTCGCACATGAACAACTGTGATTCAGTCCTGGACTCAGTGACTCGAAAAACACCATGTGTATGCACACACGTCCAAAATTCTGAGAGGAGAATGGAGGAGAAAGGATTACAACATGGTCATCCCCCTTGAGCAGTGCTTTCTCACTTTCCCTCTCTGTCTTTCTAGCTCTCTCTCTGTCATTGGCAAGTGATGAGCCCTATAGTGAATTTTAAAATAATAATAATAAAAGAAAGAGAAAAAATTAAGGGTTTCTGTGTCATTATTATCACTGTATGCCTGGCTCTCAACATAGAGTTATAGTAATACAAGAAAGACCAAGTAAGTTTCATTGAAATTAATAATATATAAATGAGTAAATGAATAATGAATTAATGATACAGGCATTCTACTACTTACACAGTACAAAGAAAACTGTTCAACTCACTCTGGCACCATTTTCCCTCCGACCACATTCTGGCACCATCTTCCCTCCAGCCACAATAAAGCCAAGTTCTTACATCAATTGGTTCAGGCTTTCCTCAGCCAGAAGTTTCACTGCTACATTCTCATCCTCTCCTTCTTCCTTTCTTTTTTCTAATGTTTGTCTTGAGTTCATCTGTTTTGGTTTTAGTGTGCCTATTTCTGCCTAAACCTTCTCAACTACTTTATGCAGAAAAATGTAGAGTTAAGGGACCATCAAGTGGCATAGTGGTTGCATTGCTGAACTCTCATATGGTCAACTACGCTTCGAGTCCCAAACTGCTGGCTTAGAACACATGCCAGGCCACATCATAGCCAAATTGGCCAAAATCAAAGACAAAGACAAGATACTAAAATTGGCAAGAGAGAAATGTCAAGTCACTTACAGAGGTTATCCCATCAGACTAACATTGGATCTCTCATCTGATACAATACAAGCAAAGAAAGAATAGGAAAATATATTCAAAGTGTTAAATAAAAAACAAACTCAACCAAGAATACTGTACCTGGCAAGATTATCCTTCACATGGGGAAAAAAAAAAAAAAGATAAAATGTTCTCAGATAAAGAAAACCTGAAAGAATTTACCAACTCCAGACCAGCTCTTCAAGAAATTCTGAAAAGAGCACTATACCAAGAAAACTAAAGACAGACAGAAATAAGAGAACAAAAACTAACCATAAACATGGCCAACTTAATGGTAGGGAAAAGTCTGGAAATATCAATAATAACGTTGAATATTAATGGATTAAATTCTTCTACCAAGAGACAGAGCGGCTGAATGAATAAAAAATCAGAACCCCTCCATCTGCTGTCTACAAGAAACCCATCTCACGGATAAAAACATACATAGACTCCTTTCCAGTCTCCACCGGACCCAGCAGCCACTGCGATGTTGATGCCCAAGAAGAACCGGATTGCTCTTTACTAACTCCTTTTTAAGGAGGGAGTGATGGTGGACATCTATATCCCCAAGCATCCAGAGCTGGCTGACAAGAATGTGCCCAACCTTCATGTCATGAAGGCCAAGCAGTCTCCTAAGTCTCAAGGCTACATGAAGAAGCAGTTTGCCTGGAGACATTTCTACTGGTACCTTACCAATGAGGGTATCCAGTATCTGTACAATTACCTTCACGTGCCCCCTGAGATCGTGCCTGTCACCCTGTACTCAAGCCGTCCTATGACCAGCAGGCTCCCACCCAAAGGTCTGGAGGGTGAGTGACCTGCAAGACTCACAAGAGGAGAAGCTGACAGAGACACCTACAGACGGAGTGCTGTGCCCCCTGGTGCAGACAACAAGCTGAGGCTGGGGCTGGGTCAGTCACCAAGTTCCAGTTTAGAGGCGGATTTGGTCGTGGACATGGCCAGCCACCTCAGTAAAGCTGGAGGAGAATATTTTGTGTTGAATAAACTTCTAGCCAGGAAAAAAAAAAAAGAAAGAAAGAAAGAAAAGAAAAGAAAAAGAAATAAAAACATACATAGAGTAAAAGGGAAGAGCTGGAAAAGGTATTCCATGCAAATGGAAACCAGAAAAAAGCAGGAATCACTATACTGATCTCAGACAAAATAGGCTTTAAGACAAAAACTGTAAGAAGAGACAAAGAAGGGCATTTTATAGTAGTAAAAGGGCTAATTCATCAAGAAGATATAACATTTATAATTAACTATGCATCCAACTCAGGAGCACCCAAATATGTAAAGGAAAGACTGCTGAATCTAAAAGGAGAGATAGACTGTACCAAATTAATTGTTGGAGATCTCTACACCCAATTATCTCCTTTGGACAGATCAATGAGACAAAAAATAAGCAAAGAGATACAGGACCTAAATGATACCATAAATCAGATGGACTTGACAGACATCTATAGAACTTTCCACCCAAAAACCACAAAATAAATGTTTTTCTCAGCCCTGCATGGTACCTTCTCAAAGATTAACCACATGATAGGGCACAAAACCAGCCTTTATAGATTCAAAGGAATAGAAACTATATCCTGCATCTTCGCTCACCATGATGGAATTAAACTTGATATTAATTTCAGGAAAAAACTCAAAAATACACAAATACATGGAAATTAAATAACCTGCTTCTGAATGAATTCATGAGTACCAAAGAGATTAAGACTGAAATCAAAAGATTCATGGAAATAAATAATAATGAGTGCATGAGTGTCCATAATCTATGGGACACTGAAAAAGCAGTCATAAGAGGGAAGTTTATAGCAATTTGTGCACATAAGAAAAAGGTGTAAAGGTGGCAAAAGAACAACCTAACATCATGCCTCAGGGAATTGGAAAAACAACAACAACAAATATTAAAAATTATAGGAGAAAAGAAATAAAAAGTTTCCAATAGAAATAAATGAAATAGAAAATAAACAAACTATACAGAAAATAAATGAAAGCCAAAAGCTGGTTCTTTAAAAAGATAAACAAGATTTACAAACCATTAGCTAGACTAATTAAAAAGAGGGAAGGAAGCAGGTAAGTCAAATCTGCAATGAAACAGGCAATATTACAACAGACATAATAGAAATATAAAATATCATTAGAGGTTACTATAAGTGACTATATGCCAACAAACAAGAAAACCTGGATGAGATGGACAAATTCCTGAACACATATAATCTACCAAGATTGATTTAGGAGGACATGGAAAGCCTGAATAGACCTGTAACAAGCAATGAGATTGAATAAGCAATAAATAACCACCCAACGAAGAAAAGTTCAGATTGTGATGGCTTCACTTGTGAATTTTACAGAACTTTTAAAGAAGAGATAACCCGATTCTACTCAAACTATTTCTAGATATCCAAAAGGAAGGAACCCTCCAAAATTCATTCTATGAAGCCTCCATCACCCTCATTCCCAAAACGAATAAGAATATGACAAAAAAAGGAAAACTACAGACCTATATTTCTGATGAATATAAATGCAAAAATTCTCAACAAGATACTTGAAAACCATATCCAACAGTATATAAAAAAGATTATACATCATGACCAGGTAGGCTTTATTCCAGGGGTGCAAGCATGGTTTAACATACACAAAACCATAAATGTAATATACCATATTAGCAGAAGGAAAGATTAAAAACCATATGATCATTTCAATAGATGAAGAAAAAGCATATCATAAAATACAACATTCCTTCATGATTAAGACTTTCAGTAAAATCAGCACAGAAGGATCATTTCTCAGCATAATAAAAGCCATCTATGAAAAACCTAGAGCTAACATTATACTGAATGTAAAAACTGATACAAGACAAGGGTTGCCCACTCTCTCCACTCCTATTCAATATAGTAGTTGAAATCCTAGCCAATGCAATCAGTCAAGAGAATGAAATAAAAGGCATTCAAATAGGGAAAGTTTTAGAAGAGTCAAAATTATCTGTTTGCAGATGACATGATTGTATACAGAGGAGACCCAATAGTATCCATTGAAAAAACTTCTCAAAGTAATAAATGCATACAGTAAAGTGGCAAAATACAAAATAAACTTACAACAATCTAGCATTCTATATACAAATAACAAGCAGACAGACAGAACTGAAGAAAATAATCCCATTTATCATAGCCACAAAATATATAAGATACCTAGGAATAAAACTAACCAAGAAAGTCAAACACCTCTTAAGAGAAACTATGGGGACCAGCAGTTAATGTAATGGCTATGTCACTGGACTCCCATGTAGTCAACTGTGGTTCAAGTCCTGGACCCAGTGGCTTAAAACTCACGCCAGGCGCATGTGCTTGCGTGCCCAAGATCCCGAGAGGAGAATGGAGGAGAAGGGATTGTGGCGTGGCCATCCTCCCTGAGGAGTGAATTCCTGCTTTCTGTCTCTCTGTCTGTCTCTGTCTAGCTAGCGCACATGCCCTGTAGCTAAAACCTCTCCAAAAAAAAAGAAAAAAAAAGAAAAAAGAAAGAAAGAGTAACTATGAAAATCTTTAAAAAGAAATTAAAAATTACACAGAAAAGTGGAAGGACAGCTCATATTCCTGGATTGAGAGAATTAATATAATCAAAATGGCAATTCTACTCAAATTAACTTATAAAATGAATGCAATCCCTTTAAACTACAAGAGACATTCTTCACAGATCTAGAAAAGACAATCATAGAATTCATCTGGAATCTTAAAAGACCCCATCTTGCCAAAGTAATCTTTTGCATAAAGAGTGGAGTGGGTGATATCTCACTTACTGACCCCAAAATATATTACAAAGCTGTGATAATCAAAACGGCATGTTATTGGCACAAAAACAGACATGATGACCAATGGAACAGAGTAGAGACCCCAGAAATAAGCCCCAAAACATACAGCCAACGGATCTTTGACAAAGTGTACCAGTATATCCAGTGGGAAAAGGAAAATCTCTTTAGCAAACAGTGTTGAAAAAATTGGGTATCCACCTGCAGAAAGATGAATCTTGTCCCCTTTCTGTAACCCTTAACAATAATCAACTCAAAGTGGATCAAAGACCTAAACCTAAGACCTCAAACTATAAAATTACTGGTGGAAAACACTGGGGGAACTCTGGGAGACACTGGGGTAGGCAAAGACTTCTTAAGCAAGACCCTCAAAGCACAGGCAATAATCCCCTAAATAGATAAGTGGGATTACATTAGATTAGGAAGTTTCTACACAGCAAAGGACACTGTAATTAGTGTGAATTGACAATCCTTAGAATGAGAGAAAGTTTTTGTAAACTATGTCTCAGATAAGGGACTGACAACCAAAATACACAGAGAATTCAAGCAGTTTACCCAGAAGAAAATTATTAACCCAATTAAAAGTTGAGAAAATGAGTTGAATAAACGACTCTCTTTAAAAAAAAAAAAAATGAGAGGAGGATACCGAACTTGAGCTGTGAAATATTGATTTCCTTGGCCAAAAATGAAGACTTTCTGCTGAGACTTCCCCCTCCAGATTCATTTCTAGAAAGGCACAAACCCAGGCCAGGCCCATCCTGAGATGAATACCAAATTTGAGCTGTGAAATATTGGTTTCCTGGACCAAAAATAAAGATTTTCTGCTGGTATTTCCCCCTCCAGATTCATTTATAGTGGGTAGGTCTACCTCTGTCTCCTCTCCATTTATCTCTGTCGCTCTCTGTCTCACTGTGTCTTCTTGTGACTTTTAATTTCTTTTTTTAAGGTAAAATATTCTCTGGGCTCTCAAGCCCCTCCTTTATTGTGCTAACTAGTGCCTTTTTCATTTAGGAAAGGCATGAACCCAGGCCAGGCCCATCCTGAGATGAATACCAAACCTGAGCTGTGAAATATTGGTTTCCTTGACCAAAAATGAAGCTTTTCTACCGAGACTTTCCCCTCCAGATTCATTTCTAGTGGGTAGGGCTACCTCTGTCTCCTCTCCATTTCTCTCTGGCTCTCTCTGTCTTGCTATGTCTCCCTGTGACTTTTAATTTTTTTTTTAAGTAAAGTATTTCTCTGGGCTCTCAAGCCTCTCCTTTATTTATTGCTAATTAATGCCTTTCCTCATTTCATTTAGGAAACGCATAAACCCAGGCCAGGCCCATCCTGAGATGAATACTGAACTTGAGCTGTGAAATATTGGTTTACACATGTCACCTGGTTTTCATTTTTTGCTTTTTAAAATGAAAATCTAATGTTTTTTACTATCTTTTCTTCTTTTTCATTTTATTTTTTCTTCTTCTTTCCTCTTCTCTAATTCTTTTCCTTTTTTCTTTATCTTTATTCATTGGTTGCTCAGCCTCTATGCACTAAGTGTCTAGACAGTTCCAAGTGAACAGGATCCAAACATCTGAATACGATTAGGGTCAGAATATTCCTCTATTCCCACAGAATCTGATGAAAAAAGAGTAAAAACAGAACAGAAGAGAGATAGCAAATCACCTCCTCCTGCATGCATCTGAACGCGCAGATTGAACTTCAAAAATTAGGAAGAAATACACCATTCATCAGATGACTGGAAATCATCACAGGGTCACAGGAAATACGGGAAAGCATGAAAATACCTCTCCTCCAAGGGAAAATAATAACTCCTCTCTATCCTCAGACAGCACAATAAAATTCATGAAAATGTCAGATAAATAATTTAGAACATTCATAATGGCAAAGCTAACAGAGATGGAAGAGAAGAGAGACAATGAACTGCAGAAAAGGCAGGAGAAAGGAGCTGACGAGTTCCAGGAGGTGAGAAAATTCTTCAAAGATCTAAAAGAGGAAATACACACTATAAAAAAGAATCAAATGGACCTGTTAGAGATGAAGGCTATAATACAGGAAGTGAAAATCTCCCTTGAAAGTATTAAAAGTAGACTAGATCATACAGAAAATTTAGTCTCAGATGTAGAAGATAAAATTGCTGGCCTAGAAAAATCCACCATGAAGACTGAGAAAATCACTCCCCAAAATAAGAATAATATACGAGAAATACTAGATACCATCAAACATCCAAACATCTGGATAATTGGTATCCCAGAAGGTGAAGAGACTCATAAGGGCATAGATAATGTATTCCATGAAATCCATGAAGAAAATTTTCCAAACCTAGAGAGGCATTCAAAGATCCAGTCCCAAGAAATACAAAGGACCACAAATAGAATCAACTCAAGAAGATCTTCTCCAAGACACATTAGAGCCAGATTGACCAAAACCACAGACAAGGACAGGATATTAAGATTGGCAAGAGAGAAACGTCAAGTTACCTACAAAGGATATCCCATCAGGCTCACAGCAGACCTCTCATCAGAAACAATATGAGCAAGGAAAGAATGGGTAAATATATTCAAAGTATTAAGGTAAAAACAATTTCAACCAAGAATACTGTACCCAGCAAGATCATCTTTCATCTGGGAAGAAAAGACAAGAACATTCTCAGATAGACAAAACCTGAAAGAATTTACCAGCAACAGACCAGATCTCCAAGAAGTTCTCAAGGGAGTGCTATATAAGGAAAATTAAATACAGATACATAGAAATAAGAGTTCAAAAACTAAGAAAATGGCCAACTAATCATAGGAACAAGTCTGGAGTTAAATATTATATCCCAGAATTTAATCAGGACAATCGAACCACAACAGAAGATAGATGAAATACATGAGATTCAACCGGTGAAATAGCATTTTTTGACTTTTGACTAAAACATTGCTGATTTTCTTCTAGGTTTTGTTTTCTGGTTTTAATGATTTTTATCCTGTCTTGAGCTGCCGATAGGTTCATGTACCTACTATTTGAAAAGAATCCTAACCTGTTTCCTGGTTTTAAGTTTTAAACAAAGTTCTTTAGCATTTCTTTGATTTATTAAAGCTAAAATTGCTTTTCTTGAAAAAAAAAAAAATGAGAAGTGCTGGCAGGGAGGTGGTGAAAGGGGAACTCCCCTACATTGTAGGCGGGAATATAAATTGGTTCAACCACTGTAGAGAGCAATATGGAGGTTCCTCAAAGGCCTTCAAACTGAACTACCACATGATTCAGAAATTCCACTCCTGGGTATCTACCCAAAGGACAGGAGAATGCTCAGTCAGAAAAGCACTTGCACGTCTATATTTATTCCACAAACAGACAAATGGATTGAAAAAGTGCAGTACATATACTCCATGAAATTCTATTCAGCCATAAAAAAAAAAAAAAAAAAAAGACTCTTGCATGATAGAAAGTGGACAAATATGGAATATTTATTGCTAACTGAAGCAAGTCAGGCTACAAAACAGAGACATCGTATGTCTCCGCTTAACATATACTGACTGTTATGGTAGAGACTGAAAGACTGGAGGACATAAATGCATTGAAAGTTGTTATGACACTAGGGAAAAAGTAGAAGGACAGTAGGACAGGGGAAGAGTGTAGGAAAGGAAATTTGGGGGAAAAAATAGAGAGGTAAGACATTTGTGGGACACAGGTTTATTACCTGTTGATGATGACATGTATAGTATTTTCAACTGGGCTAGACTGAGGTGTATATCATGCTGGGTAAAGTCTTTTTACAATCTAAATGATGTATACCAATTGAGTGTATAAATAATAATAATAATTTTAATTAAAAAATATAAATTAAATTTTAAAATGCCAGGTGTATGTGGGTGCAAGCCCAGGATCCTAAGGGGAGAGTGGAGAAGAGGGAATTGCAGCATGGCCATGTCAGAAAGTGATCTCTTGCTTTCTGTATCTCTGTTTCTCTCTGTCCCTCTGATGAATGCACATGCCCTATAGTAAAAATCTCTCTCTAGAAAAAAGAAAAATGTAGAGTTAAATCAATAAACTGTAAATTCTCCACTTGAATCTGTAATGACTGAACATGAATCCAGATTTGCCTACCATGATTCTCTATACATGAATAAATGTTTCAAATAGTTATTTCTACCCAAAGACCTGTGTATTATTCTTACTTTCTCAGAGCACTAATTTCAACATTATTAGATTTTTCACATATGGTTTGATGATTCGCACACTGATGATTTAAGAATTACATTGCCCCTGAGTTATTTTCTACCTGAAATTAAATTTTGTGACTACCCAAGATCATTAGGAAACCCAGTGCCCTGAGAGCTTTGTAATTAAAATCATAATACAGAGGTCTAACATCTTTAGAATGCCTCCCTGATCTTCTGAGATTATTGTGTATCAAAATGAACAAGAGGAAAATTGGAAAACAGGAGAAAGATAACATGTCGTCTTGATATTCCCAACATTCCTAATATCTCCTTTTCATTTCTTTCGTTATAGTCACAAGGCTCTGAAATATAGGATAAAAATGACATTAGAAAGCACTCTGTGGTTAAGGCAGTTGGATCCCACATAGCCAACTTCATGGTTTGAGTCCTGGACCCGGCTACTTGAGCAACACAGTAGGTACGTGTGTGTGTGTGCCCAAAATCCTTACAGGAGGGAGACAAGTGGTGAAGGGTTTGTAGCATGACCACTCCCCGTGGCGATAACTTCTCATTTTCCTCTGTCTCTCTGGCGTTCTCTGATGAGTGACCATGCCCTCCAACAAAAAGATCGAATGAACTCTGGGCTGGAGTATGCCTTTCCTTGTTAGTGATTCCCCCTGGCCCAGGTTCAATAAGAAATCTCCACTTATGACTACGCAGTGACAACTCACCTAATTTGTAGGCTACAATTCCAATCATCTCCAGTTAAAATTAGTCTTTTGAATCAAGAGTCTGTATTTCTCATCCCTGTTATTTTGCAGGATACCAATAACAGGCTCAGCAATAGGGATCCAAGGTTTAAACAAAATCCTATGAAAGAGATCATTTGACTCTGTAGGAGAGAAGAGAAATCTTCCTTTCACTATCTGAAGGTGTGTTGAAATAAACTACAGCAGACAGATTAATAGGAGGAAAAGGCAAATAAATTTACTAACATGCATGAGGTGAAAAATCACAACACGGTAGTCATACACAAAGTATAAGACTCAGAGGAAGGCCAGATGTTGAAGTTTAAATACCCTCTTTGTAAGGCAGAAGGATGTAAGGAATGTACAATAATCTGGGACAAGATTTTTTCTGGTTTTGGGGGTAGGTAGTAACAAGTTACTGGAAGGTCAAGGTGAAAACCTCATTATAAACAAAGGTTGTCTTATGATGTAGATAAAGTCTCTCAGGTAATCCCTTAGAATTACTCTCATCAAATAAACAGATGAAAAGTCTATATGGTGCAACAATGACTGTCTTTTCACTGTAGTGGTTAATTTTCATAGTTACTTGATTAGACTCCTAGGAAGGAGGTTGAAGACAACAGCATTTCTTCTGGAAGAAGTTTACTCAGTCAGATAAGGGAACTTCAGGGAGAGCCCCTACTGTACTAAACTGGGGGTGGTGGAGAACAAGAGGTTAGAAAGTTCTTCATTCTGAGGCTGCTTCTAAGGCTTTCTAATTTCCTTTCATTCAAAAGTATTCAGCATGTCAAAGCACTATCCTTTGGAGTATTGTTTTTCTGAGCCCTAACAACTCTGAGAATGTCACATAATACAAAGGGCACTATGCTTAGAGTCTAAGACGTGGATCATAACCCCAGTTGTACCACTAACTTGCTGTGTGACAGAAGGTGAGTTCCCTTACGTGTCTGCCCTCCACTTTTCTCAGCTGTAAGAGGCGCCTGCTCTGCCAACCTTACTACATATTGTAAAAGAGCTCAGCAGATGACTTAGTGCTTGGAAAGTTACATCTTGCAAATAAAGCTCATTAGTATGTGCCTCCCTCCCCACACTTCGCCACCTTCTACTTCTCATTTGGAGTTTCTTTTACTGAGTCCATTCGAGAAGCCCTATTAGGCAATGAAAAGCAACACATTTTTTTAGCATAAATTCTGTTAAAAAAAAAAAAAAGGTGTAGTTGGAAAGGGAAGCCAATTATCTATAATATTAAGAATCTATTTCTCGGGACCAGCAATTAGTGTAACGGCTATGTCGCTGGATTCCCATGTAGTCAACCGTGGTTCGTGTACCGGACCCGGCGGCTTAAACTCACTCCCGCGCGTGTGGGTGCGTGCCCAAGATCCCGAGAGGAGAATGGAGGAGAAGGGATTGCAGCGTGGCCATCCTCCCTGGGGGGTGATTTCTCGTTTTGTGTCTCTCTGTCTCTCTCTGTCTTTCTGGTGAGCGCATGCGCCCTATAGCAAAAACTTCTCTAAAAAAAGAAAGAAAAACAAAGAATCTATTTCTCCTCCTCTTCCTCTTAACGAAAAGAGAAATTCCAGCAACTATCACTAATAAGCATATAACAAGTATTGAACTTACGTTGCTTCATTTGATTGCCACAAAAACCCTCTTTGGTAAATATAGGTAGCCCCATTTTACCTATAAGGAGACTGAAAATGAGTTTAAATAATTTATCCCACCAAAATATTTTTGGGACTTTTCAAATTCCAGTGGTCGGGAAGAAGGTACCCATTCATGACACAATTCCAGGCATGGTATAATAGTAAGCTGGTTAGAAGTGAGAATTTTTGTTTGAGGACAGGAAGACTTACTTTTCTGAACTACCCTTCAAGCCTCCCTTCAGGGAACACCTATGAAAATAAATCAGTTCCAGGCTTCTCACTCAAACAGCTCCGAGATTGAAGAGCCACGGATGCCAAAACAAAAGTATCCAGTGCAATTTACAAAGCGCAGAGGCACACAAGAGAAAAGCTCATCAAAGTGTGCACAAACAAATCTGTACTCCACCACCAGACAGACTGACAAGTGACCACATAAGTTGTAATTTAACAGTCCAGTGGTACGAAATGTCAGCAACTTTCACAGTCTTAAAAACTGTGCCAAAAAAAAGGCAGCTAAAGTCCGCACTTTACACCCACACAGAACTGTACACTTGATTTGAATGCCCCGAAAATTCCCCTAAGCATTTTTATCGTTACATATCACTTGTATCACTCCACAGTTTAGTCAGCCAAACCATATCCTTTTCCAACTTGAGATAAATTGCTTTTTGACAAACTGCACACAGACAAAATATCACAAAGTCCCCAAGTTGTAATCTCTACTTTGTTTTTCTACCAAGATGAGTAAGATTTTCCTATTTAGTTTTTTTAAGTACATAAGCAGCAGATGTATATAATATCATTATTATTATGTTTCACTCTTTCTTGAAATGTATCTGAATTTTATCACTACCTTTGCCCAGATTATGGCACTCAACTTGTAATAAAGAAAATTACTGCACAAGGACATAGTAGTTTTTTAAAAAGTGGTGGCCATTCATGCCTTCTAATTTTCATTATGCTAAATGAAGCTTTCGCCATGTTTTGGGGAAAACTGAACATAACCAAAAACGCTAGGTGCTTTATCACTTTTACCAAACTTACAGTCAACCTTTCAATAAATCCATCTATATAACATAGCCAATGATTATAAGCCACTACAAAATATTTATTCATAACAGGCAAGTTCAGTTTTCTGTGCTATAACAAGATTATGTTTATTTTGAAGAGAATATAGTAACCAATATTAAAGCTTTTTTCATTCAGCTAATATCAATATTTTATTCGATGGCTATTAAGAAATATACTTAACACTAGGACTTGAGATAGAAAAATACATATATAGTTTCAGATGACCCTGAATTCATCAGGGTTGTTAATACATCCAAAAAAAGTATTTATCATGTAAACACAGTTCTTTGCCAAGCTAATAAAACTTGCTGTGATAAGTAACACACACACACACACGCGCGCGCGCACACACCGGCCCCTGGGAAAGCTAAGAGCTGCTGGCCAAATAAACCAACAATTGACCTAAGAAAAGCAGTAGAAACATACTCTGATACTCAGTGCCTAAGAGTGCCTGGCACACAGCAGGAACTCTGTTTTGTCACAGACGTTGATGGGTTTTAAGCCTTATGTAAGTGTTGGACTTCAGAAATAGATTATAACCTTGATATGAATTTGATAGAATTTTAAAATGTTGGACTCCAAAAAATAAGTCAGAGAAATCAGCATTGAACATCTCTCACGTCTCAGTTTTGTTGTGCTTTTTTTTTTTAATGTCCTACTTCAAATTCATACACTACTACTTGAAATTAGAGATACTTCAAGCTACTGAGTTTATGTTCATACCTTAAGAGTATGAGTTTTACTTTCAGTTTTTACCTAATGAGATGCATGGCTTGATCGATTCACATTAATTCACACAATCCTCTACAAAGCCAAGTGCTTTCAAAATGATTGTACTCAACCTCTGTAGAGCAGCTTAGAGTCTTTCCATCACTCTCATGCCCATTATCACATGTAATGCAAATAACAACCATGTACTCTAGAAGAGCAACCTTACAGTTCCTGTTTACAGGTGGCAAATGGTTCCGCAGAAGTCAAAGTATCTAGGGCAATGTCACGGAATTAACAAGGGATAGCACTGAGACTAGGATCCAGGCCTCTGGGTTTTCCCTCAACACATCCCCTGCTTGTAATACAACAAAACTACAACCATGAAATTAATCACCCAGAAGCTATTCCTACTATGCCTCCATTCTTTCAACACGTTTATTCAATATCTTCCCATGCTAGACACTGAACTAGAAAGCTAGATAAAAGCTCAATAACTCTACATGCTTTTTCAGAATCTTTTTCCAACTCTTTCTTCTTATACTAGTCTCCAGGAGTCGCCTGGTCTTTCCTACTTAAATTGTCTAAAATAGGGACCAGCAGTTAGCGTAATGGCTATGTCGCTGGACTCCCATGCAGTCGACTCACGCTGGACCCATGTGTGTGCATGCCCAAGAGAGGAGAATGGAGGAGAGGGGATTGTGGCATGGCCATCCCCCCTGGGGGGTGATATCTCGCTTTCTATCTCTCTGTCTCTCTCTGTCTGTCTGGTGAGCGCACACGCCCTATAGCAAAAAAAACCTCTCCAAAAAAAGAAAAAAAAAACTGTCTAAAATAAATAGGGTAGTAACTTGAAGTCACAGCATGTAATTTCAGACTTTGTGATGAAGGCATCTGAGAGTCCATTCGGGTAAAAATTTATGAGAATTTCCTCAAATGCTTAGTCTACTGAATACCATAGAGTAAATGAGGGTGCCCCAACTCTGCTCTGCTCAGAAAAGTTGATTCAGCAACACAGGAAGATGGTATATTCAATGTCAGACTAATTTTTCCCCTATCATATGTGACTTGGTCACCTCACCGCCTGCTAATCACTAAAGGCCCCACTCTCCCACCCAGATCTGAACGTCTAAGCAGCATTGTTTGTGAAGATACTTTGTAGAGTCCTGAAAACAGCAATCTTATCCAAAATTTCTCCTTCCTGGAATACCCTCATTAGAGGATTTCATTCTTTTATATTAAATAGTGCTCTCTTCATTCATTTTCTTTCAAATTTCAATGCTGTTAGAAGAAACTGTATGATGGGGCCAGCAGGTGGTATGGTGGTTGGGGGTGCTGGACTCCCTCATGGCCTACTGCAGTTCGAGTCCTGAACTGGTGGCTTACTTTCTCACTTTCTTTCGCTCTCTCTCTCTCTGCTTCTCAAATAAAATAATAATAATAATAATAATAATAATAATAATAATAATAATAATAATAATAATAATAATAAAGTTAAATAAAAAATAACTTTTAAAAAAAGAAGAAATTGTGTGACAAGTTTCTATTGCCTTGGTGTGAATTTATTTACTATACGCACTCTAGAAAGGGCAGAAAATGGGGCAGCATTACATAAATGGGATCATAAAAAAGAAGAGACTTGTCAGACACTCAGAGGCAAAAACAATGTAGCAAGGAAGGACTGCCACAGATAAAGCTTTCGGACTTCACAGTTTTGCTAAAAGGAGCTCTGATACTAGGCATATTCCCAGCTCCTAAAGATATAATCCCCACCGGACAATTTTTCTTCCTTTGGCCTTTTATTTATTTATTTGTTTGTTTCCTTATTTATTTTTCAATAAAATGTATCCAAAGGAAATGAAATTTGTGTATCAAAAATAACTGTACTCTCATGTTCATTGGAGCATGATTCAAAATTGCCAAGATATGGCAACAACCTTGGTGTTCATCGATGGATAAATGGATGAAGAAAAATCAGAGTACGCATGTACACACACACACACACACACACACACACACGAAAGGTTTCAAGAAGTTAGGGAAAAATGTGTATTATGAAAAAACTATGTATGGGGAACCAGCAGTTAGCATAATGGCTATGTCACTGGATTCCCACGTAGTCGACTGCGGTTCGCGTCCTGGACCCGGTGGCTTAGAACTCACACCGGGCACGTGTGCGTGCGTGCCCAAGATCCCGAGTGGAGAATGGAGGAGAAGGGATTGCGGCCTGACCATCCCCCCTGGAGGTTGATTTCTCGCTTTCTGTCTCTATGTCTCTCTCTGTCTGTCTGGCGAGCGCACGTGCCCTATAGCAAAAACGTCTCAAAAAAAAAAAAAAAAAAACTATGTATGGATTTAAAAAAATGTTTGCACTGAAACAAACTTGTTTTTAAGTTTATTTTTTGAGAGAGAGAGATTGAGAAAGAGACAGACAGCTTTGACATGGTCTCCCCACATCATGATTTCTTGCACTTTTCCAGTCAGCCAGGATCCCAATGCACCTGGCATGTTCAGATACTCCTGAGTTCCAAACCCAGCTTCCCCTAAGGCTCTAGTATCATGCAATAGTGCCCTACTGTCTGTGCCAGAGTAGTTGGTTCTACTGGGATGTTTTTCAATTGTGGTAAGATACATATAAGATAAAATTTAGAATCTTAACCATGTTTGAGTACACAATTCAGTAGTGGTAAGTCTAGTTACACTGTTGTACAACAAATCTCTAGAATTTATCATCAGCAAAGATAAAACTGCATACCCACTACACAGTAACTCTGCACTCTCCCCTTCTCACAGCTCTGGGAAAGCACCATTGCACTTTCATCTCTATGAATTTTACTACACTAGGTACATTATATAAGTAAACTCATATGGTATTTGTCTTTTAATGACTGACTTGTTTGCTTAGCTTAAGATACTCAATGCTACATGTTGCAGCATGTGTTAGAGTTTCCTTCCTTTCAGGACTGAATGATATTTCACCCAATGTATATACCACACTTGGTTTATCCATTCTTCCATCAACGGACATGGGTTACTGCCAATTCTTGACCATTGTGAATAACACTGCTGGGAACACTGGTGTACAAATATCCCTTCAAGACCCTGCTTTCAGTTCTTCCGGGTATATACCAGAGTAGATACTAGCTTTGGCCTTTTCAGTGTCCATAAAAGGCAGTGATGATTTGCTCAGCTGTGGACAGAAGACACACATGGGAATGGCATAAAAACGCCCTACTCTAGCCTCATCTCAGGGCTTCATCACATCGAGAGGATGTACATTATCTTCCCAGGGCTTCTTGGTACTGGCTTTACCTTTTCTTGAGTGTGTACAGTGTGCACAGCTGCTCACTGTCCTGGAACTGGGATTGAGCTGAGACATTCATGTATCATCACCAACACAAAACACAAGGTAAAGGTGAGGATGGGTCAAAAGAAATGGCAAGTAAAACCCCACCGCTCTGGATCGGCAGGAGGGTTCCAACATCCATGATTTATAGGTTTCAAAGGCATTGAGCACCAAAGAGATTATTATGTCCATTCCCCATTTGGAATTAAAAACTGCAAATAATTTTAGGACTTATATCCTAAAATAAATGCTACAAAATCCCATCAAACTTTGGTCTTTCCTATGATATATATATATATATATATATATATATATATATATATATATATATATATATATATATATATATATATATATATATATATATATATATATATATATATATATATATATATATATATACACACACACACACACACATATATATAAAAGTATATGTGTATATATGTATATATAGAGAGAGACACTTTTATATATATGCTCATATACATGTGTATATCAACTATTATATATGTACCAAATGCTAAAATATTTTAAGACACTTTTCTAATTTGAGGATCTCACATCTTGTCAGTGCCCGCATCAATGTTTACTCTGGCCTCTGTCTCACCCAGCACTGTCCATCCCTCTGGTAAGGATCAAGATTGGAACCTAGAGGTTCAGGATCCAGATCAAACTCAAAAACATCTGAATGACATTTCCTAGTTCTGCACATACTTGTCTGAGAGTGGGATGTTATGACATACTCTTAGACTCTTCAGGGAATCCTCTCAGATATTATACCATGAATCACAAGGTGAGGAGACACTGTGCTTACACTGATAGAAAAGGAGGCCAAAATCCAGTCTAAAGTCAAACAAACCAATGTCACAGCTCAGTATCCTGTATCAGACAACTACTCTGGACCACTGGGTCATGGCTCAGATCTTCTGACCCCAGTCTTCCATCTGTGTCTGAATAGCAGGGTTTCATGCCCAGCCACTGGCCAACTAAATACACACTGGGTCATCTAAGCCCCAGAGGAAATAAGAGCCTCAACTCCCCTTCTCTGAACACCTATAATCCAGAGAAGAAAAGAGGGCATACATAATGAAAAGAAGCAGGAACACAAATTGTCTTAAATACAAAACCACACAACAACCAATTGCAGCTGGTACACGTAAGTGGTTGGGGCTGCTGAAGGAGAAGGTGGAGCTGGTCAGGGAGAGGTAGGCTTTAAGCACAAGGAGGTAAGGGGCATGGTCAGAGAAGACTTGGCACACTCCCTTCCAGCAAGAAAAAATGGCTGCCATCTTTAAAATTTCTAATTTCAAGAAATAATACAAAGAGAAAAGAGTTCCGTGGGTCAAGAAAGGAGCATCTTAACAGGACATATGATGATAGTCCAGGCAAAGATAAGCAATTAGCAAATGTCACAAACTCATGAGTGAGCTTTTAGGTTTCTTTCTAAAGGCAACCAAAAGCCATGGAGACAGCTGTCCCTCAGGTTTCCACTAGGTCTTAGTTCCTCTATGAGCTTAAGAACATCTATCTCTGAGGCTGGCCTGTGGTAAGGTCAAAATTTAAACAGAGTCCTCAGCATAATAAATAATAGGGTAATGAGAGAAAGGGTCTGAAAAGCATTGTAACAGCCTTATATGAAAGGGAACATTTTTTTTCATTAACTCAAATATCTAAAAAGAGTAAGAAGGCAGACCACCTTAAAGGTATACTTCCCAAACTTTTAACTCTCCACCCACATTCAGGTGAGCAAGATCAAAAAAAGGAAGCATCTTGACAGAGGGAACAGATTTATGTCTCACAATTCTGTCAGACTAGGTCAAGTACTCCCAAAGAATTTCAAAAAATGTCTCCCACTTGGGGTTGTTTGTTTTTCTGCTTTGTTACTGGATTGTAAGTTCTTTCAAAGTAAGAACCACATCTGTTCTTTTCTCAGTCAAATCCCCCAGCAGGGCCTGGTACATCCTGAGTGTTCTGGAAAATCTTGTTCATTGATCTCCTGATTAACTTTGGGAAACTGAGCCTGTCACATCCCCTCTTTGAGCCTCAGTTTCTTCATTTATCAACTTTCAGTCTGAGCTATCTCTGATAGTCTAAGAATCTAACCAGGTTGTGGCTACCATTTTCCAAAAGGAAATGGTTGAGACGAGACTGAGAGGAGGCCTACCCACAACAGAAGAGAGCCAGAGGCCCTGTAGCCATCTCCACTGTTGACCCCTGTCCCTGACACCAATCTCAAGGGGAAACCTCAAGGGTATGCAAAGGACACAGGAGAGAGCACAACACCGTGGGGAATGACTCCTGGTTCTGCTAATTCTGGTTCTGCTACTCTGTGACCCAGAGAAAGTCACAGTGGACCTTATATTTCCTAATCTGTGAAACCTGGTGAGCATTGATGAAAGTTCTTTCCAGATCTCAGATTTTTTTTTTGGTATTTTTCTTTTCAGAACCACAAGCTGCTCCGTTGGAGTGCTGCTAGCCGTAAAAGAGACTTGAGCCCATCATGATCACTAATATTCCCATGGTCTCCTAAACTCCAGATTTGCACATTTTCTTAGGGTGGAAGATTAAATTAATCAGAAGAAAAGAGACTCAGTTTCCTTAACCTCATTCATATGAGGCTACTAGGAATAAAAAAAAATTAAGGACTATCAGTAGAGAAAATTTTGAGCATCAATATAATCCCTCCCCAAGTCGGAATTACTGAACTTTTTAGTTTTTGCATCTGTGTTGTCACTGGGGAGTTATCTGGCTGTGTCTGTGTTTTAACATCTGTCAGCTAAATCAGAAACCTAAATGCAAAAATTGTAGGGCTCAGAAGCACCATGTGGTTTTTGACACTCCCTAAATGACACAGGGTCAAAAAAGCAATAAATGAATTGCCATGAGACCCAATATAACATTTTCATCAGTATCATAGCCCTTGTTCCAAAAAGCTTCTGCTCCAAAAGAAAGAATATGTACCCATTTTCTCAGATTTCCATATTTGGACATTTCAAAGGAGCAGATTATAAAAACTAGAAGCATATGGGATGAACAAATGGCTTACTATTTAAAGAGTATCATGTCTAAAAAAATAACAGAACCAACATTGC
This sequence comes from Tupaia belangeri chinensis, assembly GCF_000334495.1. Taxonomy (NCBI): domain Eukaryota; kingdom Metazoa; phylum Chordata; class Mammalia; order Scandentia; family Tupaiidae; genus Tupaia; species Tupaia belangeri. The sequence goes on along the minus strand of NW_006159479.1, from coordinate 1,064,123 downwards.
CCATCAGCATCTGCTCCAGGTATAAGTATCTCCTTGAAATAAGATACACATGCTTTGATATCTGTTACACATTACAGGTATCCATGCCACGTAAGCACAAATGCATGGTGGACTGGTATCTAAGAGTCTATTTCTTTAACCAAAGTTACTCTTTTCACTTCCTTACTTTTATAGATAAACTAAGTTGAAAGGTAGAAGAATAACAGATCAGCTCAAACAACCTGATTTACATTAACACCCAGATTAAAAATTACAACAATCTCATATATATATTGAGTTACTCTACTCACACAAAGCAAAGCATGAAGTCCATGTTTCAGAACCCCAGTGGGCCCAACAGTAAATCCACATAGCAAGTCTTCCACTGGGACAAGAGTAACATTTGCTTCCCTAAAAGGAATCAAAGTTTTAATACCACCTACTAACCCATGCAGAATCTCGCTTACCGTAAGACTATAAATGTGATAGCTAAAGCCCTGTGGAAAGAATAATCAATCAACTCCTATACTGCATTTCCACTTATGCATCTGTTTTAAAGACTAAAGTTTGTTTAAATGACAGTTTGTGGGTCCCATGGTTTTTCACAAGTTTTGAACTCTGCACCCAATAACCACCTTGGGTAGATGGTCTTACTTAAACATTTGCTTCAGACTAACCAGAAGCACAAATGTTTTCAATGTTCTTCTCTGTCTTTGGACAGCAGCTAAAGGTCATTTGCTTGCATTGATATGTAACTGTTGGATTTTTAAAATTTATTTATCTATGTATTTATTCCATAAGAAAGAATGAGACAAAAACAGAGACAGGCAAAAGGACAGGCACCCCCAACTGGTTCCTGCACACCATAATCCTCACTCAGTCCCAGCCAGCCTAGATCTTGGGCACATACACACCTGGGGCATAAATCCAGGACCCCTCTTGTGTGGATCCAGTTGTAATACAGCTGTGCTACCACCTGACCCCCAACATTGTTAGTATATTCACTGTTGTAGACTCTTTGCACAAATTGCCTCAATCTAATCCTCATGGCAACCTATGCAGTAAGTCTATTCCTGTATTACAGATAGGGAAACCACAAACACAGAATGTTAACTTACCCAAGTTAAGTAATACACCAAGCTAATAACTGATGAAGACAGGAGTTGAGCTTTTCTCTAATAGAAAGTAAGCTCTATAAGGACAGACTTCATTTTATTCACTGCTCTGTTCTCAACAACCTCTATGGTACCAGGAATATAGTAAGTCTCAATAAATATTTGCTGAATGACTACACAATACATCCTCCTCAAACCAAAAGAATGATTTAGCATCATAAACATCAACTTGAACCAAGATTAACTTGCTTAGAGGAACATTTCAGGAGAGAATTTTCCATGAAACCACTGGACTTTGCATAAAGAATGCCAACTCCCATTGTGTCCGCCTGAGAAGATCTGGAAGAAATCCTCTGACCTATTTTTTCCAAGCTGCTTCCTGAGCCCCCATTCTCCAGGCCACCCTGATTAGGTCACTGCTAAAACTGGGTCAGTGTTAAAACACTGCAGTCAGCTTATAATGCTTTAATCACTAAAGTTTACTCTATCATCGACACATTAAAGAAAGCAATTACTATTTCAAATCACGGCACCTATGTTCTCCTTTAGGCCTTTTACAGTACCATGTTAATTCACAAACTTGAGCTGCCTTAGTTTACTATAAAGTAGTTCTTCCAGAACCAGATGGCAACACATGAGACCTCATTCCTTCACTCCCTGCCCTTCATCAGAGGGCTGCCTTAGTCCTGTCTTCTGCCATTCTCCTAGGCTCCTTCCTAAATTAAAATTCTGGATTACCCAGACTCTAATGGCTATTTAAAATAAAACCCAAATTACTACCTTATGTTTGGGGCAAGTCAACACCCCGTCTGGCATCTCTCATTTCTGTGTGAGATTTGAACAAACCCACCCGGCACAAGTGGAAATTTGGTCTTGCATCACATACCCTGTTGGGATCACCACATTTGGAATTCTAGGTTTATTCTCCCACAGAGTCAAATTTAGCCCAACTCTACAGAATAACTCTGTGCACTCTGACATTCAAAATAATATTTGCTCAAAAGCGTGGGGGTTTGCAGGCAACGTGAGCTGCAGCAAAAGGCATGTTATTACTGATTCCACTCCTACATGGGTTCCATCTTAGTCATCAGACACATGGTCACATCCTTGGCTTAGTTTCACAACCTCCCCCTTTTTTTTCAGTCCACCCACAGAGGACGCAGGTAGATTTTGTGCCATTGTTGTTTTATTTCATGAAAGCCAAAGAGTAAGCCATAGTAAATGTAGTATTTTATTTTAAGGAAATCCTACACAAAGTGAAACAAAACCTATGTAGAGGCAGGTATGCCTTAGATGGAAGTGATGTTAGTGGCCCTACAGAAACCAGGACTGAATAAGGAAGTAGAAATCTTTAAAATTCTTCATAATTTAAAAACCACATTTCAGAGCTAAACTTGATTCCTCTTTAAATTTGCTATTCCTACCAGAACCATTCTCCATTTACCCAGGCAGACTTCACTGATGAGGATAACTCTTCTTTAGCTGTAAAGATTGAGTGTCATTCAGGTTACCTGAAGGATGAATTTATATTTTAAAGATAAATGGGCTTGATCTGGCTCAAAACTATCAGGATCCCAGACAGTTACTCTCTTCTTTCTCTCTTAATCATACTCTGTCCATATTTGAGTTTCATTCTGTTCCCTTTACTAGCTAGCCTCCTTGTAACTTGAGTTTGCACCTGGCTACAATTGGCTGCCTTGTGCTTAACCTATCTATGACCTTTCAGTATAGCTGGCCAGGCTTTGATTTCCCATCTTCTGATTCTGAAGGCCTCATAATATCATTGCAAACCAACGTACTCAGTCAGACTAGGCTAGAGACATCCCTGGATGTGAAGTCCCGAGACTACCCAGGTTTAGTAGCTGGGGAAGGTATAGAAGGTGGGTAGGTTGAAGGGACAGACCAGGTAGGATCATGTCATATAAAATATAATTATTAAGGACAAGGACTTCCTGGGGACCAGCAGTTAGCATAATGGCTATGTTGCTGGACTCCCACTTAGTCGACCGCAGTTTGTGTCCCGGACCCGGTGGCTTAAACTCACAACCAGGCGCGTGTGCGTGTGTGCCCAAGATCCCGAGAGGAGAATGGAGGAGAAGGGATTGTGGCGTGGCCATCCCCCCTGGGGAGTGATTTCTCGCTTTCTGTCTTTCTGTCTCTTTCTCTCTGGCGAGCGCACACGCCCTATAGCAAAAACCTCTAAAAAATAAAAAAAGAATAAGGACTGCCAATAGGTAAGCAATACCTGGCATCTCTAGCACAAATGTTTAAAAGTTTCTGTTTTTATTGAGCACAAACGTGCTGACAGCCACCATTTAAAATTAAACTTAATATACATGCAATTAATACTAGTATAAGTGTTATTATTCCTCATTCTTAAAATTAAAATTGGACAAACTGGACAAAAACTTAAGTGGTAAATGTGATCATAATTTGAAAAGGTCTAGAAGTCTTTGGTCCATGTGGCATAATGTACAAACTACTGACTCTTTCAGAACGCTATTTTTCAGTAAATCTCATTATATCTCCTCCAAATTACCCAACCTCACCAAGAAACGAAAACATGTAAGATGTACACAGTTTGAAATAAAATCATTAAACATTGACTAATGTCTCTCACTATCCTGTTTTACAAGCTGCACCTACCTCCTGCAGCTTGTAAATACTCAGAAATAATAACATCCACTGTCAATTCTACCAGTGTTTGCATGCCAGTTCTTGACACTCCTCCCAATTTTCTTTCTGATATTAAGAATAATGTTTACAATGTGATAACAACAGCCCCAGTGTGAATGTGGCTAACAGCCATAAAAGCAAACACCTAGGGCCATCCCTGTTGAATGTGCTTTATGGGATTGGTCCCCATGGGATAAAGTAGCCCAGTGCTCTGTGAGGAAACTGTAGTATAAGCATCCATTGACCTGCAGCTGAACTTACCACTTGCTGTTTTTCCCTTATAATCTAAATCTGGAAATGTGCTGTCTGGTCAGCAGTGCGCTACCAAGTCATTGAGCAAAATGCTCCAGATGCCATAAAAGCGTGCCTGTGTGTTAGAAAATGAACTTGTAAAATATAGTCTAAGGACTGTGCAAAAGCTGTATTTCAGACAGCCAAAATGCTTCTGCCGAGACACCTTTGTAATGCAGCCAGGCGGCAGCTGTGTGTATTGTAGATGCTGTGGCGGTGTATCTGTGAAGTCACAGCTGACCCTGCTTCTGGCCTGCGTCTTCACTGGGCACCCTCACTGGGATGCTATCCTAAATCCATCTCACTGGGCACTGACAACTGAGCCAGGCCCACCTCAGAGAGTTTCAAATTGACACTCACTTTAGCCTAACTTTGTAAGACACATTTCCCACTCTCTAGCCATTAGCAAACTGGCAAACAGACACAAATAAATGACACATCTTCCATAAGTTGCAAAAGAGCAAGGTAACTTTTTGAAATCACTGTAGTGACTATCTGGAAGAAAAACTGTGCTTTAGAGACTGGATGTTTCATGGTTATTAATATATCTTGCCATTTTGTTTTTCAGACCTGGGTCTTCCTATTTATTTAAACTTAGATTGGTTTATTGGTTGTTTTGTCTTACTTTTCAACAAACACTTCATGTGATTTTTATTTTAGTGCATCTACCTATGTACCTGTGATATCCGTATCTAGAAGTTATATTATTTATCCCCCATGATCTTTTCTTTAACTGCCAATGAGTGCATGGGCTCACCAGAGAGAGACAGAGACAGAGAGAAAGGAGGAACACATCTTCTGATGGGCTGTGATCACACCACAATCTCCTCTCTCTTTCTCCATTCTGTTGGGTTTGTGGCATGCACACACATGTACCCAGAGGGGGTTTCAAGCTGCAAGGGCTGGGATTCAAACCATGGTCAGTCATGTAGGATCCAGCTCCCTTAACCACTAGGCTGCAGGGCTGACACCTCATAAACATTTTTGTTGCTTTTACCTCATTTTTCTCTCAACTCAGTCAACTTCTCTTTATCATCCCCAACCCAGTCAGTGTACCCATCACCTTTAGCCTCCAATATTAGCCTCATCACCGGTCTTGCCTGTCCATCTCTCTCTCTCTCTAATCCGTTCTATATGTTGCACTCAGAGTATAGTTTTTAATGTATTTCTATTATAAGAAATACAATAGAAATATTATAAATTTTTCAGTTCCTCCCATATCTTTGCCCCTTTCACACAGGAGGACTTCCCAGTGCCACTCCCTCGGCTAGAAATGCCTTTCCTTCCTTTTCACTTGAAGTTCTCCTATTTATTCTTTTTCTCTTCTTAAACTGCACTTCTTTGGAAACCTTCCCCTGCCAGATGAGATTCTTTTATCTGCTCTCAAGGCACCCTGTTCTTCATCATACTCATCATATTTGTAATCAATTATGTGTGTAATTCACTCTGGAAAGCATGGTTTTTCACCTGGGCTCACCTTGGTTTCCCAGATGCAATGTGACAGGTACTCAGTAAGTACCTGCCTTGTGTGGACTGCATTGTTTTCACATAGTAGGATAAAAGTTCAAAAGGACAACTGATAAAGTTGCACAAGGTAGAGTTGTGGAGTATGGGGGTGGGGGGACCTTTTCATTGATGAGAATGCATCACCCTAGAGTCCACAATTAACCCAGGTTTGGCTGAGAAACAGACTGTGAAACTTATAGGCCAAAACTCAACTTGCCAAACTGTAAAAAAAATCATAGATTTCTGAAGTTAGAAGAAGTATCCAGATTTTATCTACAGAAGTTAATGTCTGATAATACAATAGATTCTTAATTATATATTTTTCACTGTCATTTACTTTTTTCCTAAATAAACATTCTTTTAGAACAACTTTTTAGGACCCACTCCATAACCTAGTGATTATAGGAGTCAGATCCCACATGGCCAGCCATGGTTCGAGTCTCAGACCCAAGACACTGGGCACGCATGCGTGCATGTCCAAAATCCTACAGGATGCAGAAATGGAGAAAAGACTGTGATACAACCATACCCCATTGGGGGCTGCTGTTCTCTGTCTCTCTCTGATGAGTACACATGTCCTCTGAAAATTTTTTTTCAAAGATTATCAAGATGGTAATGTTCCTATAAAGTTCCTATATACTTCACATCCCTGTTAACCTCTTATTTGTGTACAAGTTTTCATGTGAACATGTATTTTCAATTATCTTGGTTATATAACTAGGAGTATAATTGTAAGGTTGTATAGGAACCCTATGATTATGTTTACACTTTTGAGGAACTATCAAACTGTTATCCAAAATGCCTGCAATGTTTACCTTCCCACTAGCAATGTATGAGAGTTCCAACTTCTATACATCATCCTCAACCCTTGTTATTGTATGCATATTTTATTTTAACTATTTTAGTGGGTAGTAGGCGGTATCACATAGTAGTTTATTTTTTTTAAGAATTATTTGGGGGACCAGAAGTTAGCGTAATGGCTATGTTGCTGGACTCCCACATAGTCGACCGTGGTTCGAGTCCCAGACCCGGTGGCTTAAACTCATGCCAGGTGCGTGTGCGTGTGTGCCCAAGATCCCAAGAGGAGAATGGAGGAGAAGAGATTGTGGCGTGGCCATCCCCTCTGGGGGGTGATTTCTCGCTTTCTATCTCTCTGTCTCTCTCTGTCTGTCTAGCGAGCGCACGCGCCCTATAGCAAAAAAAACCTCTCAAAGAATAAAAAATAAAAAGAAAAATAAAAAGAATTATTTGGCACCAGCAGTTGGCATAATGGCTATGTCTCTGGACTCCCATGTAGCCAACCACAGTTTGAGTCCCAGACCCGGTGGCTTAAGCTAATGCCGGGCACATGTACTTGTGTGCCCAAGATCCCGAGAGGAGAATGGAGGAGAAGGGACTGTGGCGTGGCCATCCTCCCGGGGAGGTGATTTCTCACTTTCTGTTTCTCTGTCTCTCTCTGTCTCTCTGGCAAGTGCACAGGCCCTATAGCAAAAATATCCCCCCAAAAAAGAATTATTTATTTACTTTTATTTATTCACTTATTTTAATTTGACCAGAGAGAGAGACACACAGAGAGAAAGAAAAAGAGAAGATGAGAAAGCAAGCCACCAGGTTTGGAACTCAGCCATGTGGGAATGTCCAGCACCATCATACCACCTGCTGGTCTCCATAACATAGTAGGTTTTTTGTTTTTTTGTGTTTTTGGAGAGGTTTTCGCTACAGGGCGTGTGCGCTCGCCAGACAGAGAGAGACAGAGAGACAGAAAGCGAGAAATCACCCCCCAGAGGGGATGGTCATGCCGCAATTCCTTCTCCTCCATTCTCTTCTTGGGATCTTGGGCATGCACGCACACGCGCCCGGCGTGAGTTTTAAACCACCGGGTCCAGGACGCAAACCGCGGTCGACTACGTGGGAATCCAGCGACACAGCCATTATGCTAACTGCTGGTTCCCACATAGTAGTTTTAATTTTCATTTTTTACTATCTAATGGTATTCAGCACCTTTTCATGTGATTTTTTTGTTATTTGTATACTTCTTTGGAGAAATGTTTATTTAAGTGTTTTGTCCATATTTTAATTGGGCTATTTGTCCTTTTTTGTTGTTGGGTTGTTAACAATTCTTTACATATTCTGGCTATACATTCATCAAATGTGAAAAATCTCTGCAAATATTTTTCCCATTGCATGAGTTTATTTCCACTTTCTTGATAATCTTTTGAATTTCAAATGAATTTAATTTTTATTAAGTTCAATTTTTTTTATTTTTGCTTTTACTTTGGGTGTCATATCTAACAAATCATTGCCTAATTGAAGGTCACAAATATTTACACCAAAGAGTTTCTAAGAGTTTTATATTTTTAGCTCTTTTTCTTTCTTTTTTAATTTTTTTTTCTTTCTTTTTTTTTTTTTTGAGAGATTTTCACTGTAGGGCGCGTGCGCTCGCCAGACAGACAGAGAGAGACATAGAGACAGAAAGCGAGAAATCACCCCCCAGGGGGGATGGTCACGCCGCAATCCCTTCTCCTCCATTCTCCTCTCGGGATCTTGGGCACGCACGCACACGCGCCCGGCATGAGTTTTAAGCCACCGGGTCCGGGACACAAACCGCGGTCAACTACGTGGGAGTCCAGCGACATAGCCATTACACTAACTGCTGGTTCCCGAGAGGTTTTTGTTGTAGGGCACATGTACTCACCAGAAAGACAGAGAGAGAAAGAGAGACAGAAAGCAAGAAATCACCCCATAGGATTTCTCCTCCTTCATTCTCCTCTCAGGATCTTGAGCACGCATGCACATGCACCCAGAATGAGTTTAAGCCACAGGGTCTGGGACTCGAACCGCGGTCGACTATATGGGAGACCAGCGACATAGCCACTATGCCAACTTCTGGTCCCTATACTTTTAGTTCTTAAGTTTCTAAGCATATTTTAGTTATTTTTGCATATAGTGCAAAATAGGGGTCCAATTTCATTTTTTTGTATGTCAATACCCACTCGTCCTAATATCATTTGTTAAAATAGCTATTCTTTCCCTCATTAAATTGTCCTGATTTCCTTATCAAAAATCAACTGACCATAAATGTATGAGTTTATTTCTAGACTCTCAATTCTAGTCAATTGATCTATATACATAAGGCACTTATACCATATAACCTTGATTACTCTAGCTTTGTATTAATTTTGAAATCAGAAAGTGTAGACTATCTTTGTTCTTTTCCAATACTGTTTGGTTATGCTGGGTCTCCGGCATTTACATGGAAATTTTAGAATCAGCCTGTCACTATCTGGAAAAAAACAAAAAACAAAAACAAAAACAAAAAGCAAAACAAAAAAAAAAAACACAAACAAAAAGCAAAACAAAAAAAAAAAAAAACCTGCCTTGTTTTAAGTATTTACATTTATTAAATTTACAATCAGAAGGCCAGCAGGTTGCATGGTGGTTAAGGGACCTGGACTCCCACGTGGCCAACTGTAGTTTGATTCCCAGACCTGTTAGCTTGCTTTCTCACTTTCCCTCCCTCTCTCTCTCTTGCTCTCGCTCTCACTCTGTCCCTCTCTGGTCAAATTAAAGTAAATAAATAAATAAAGTTACATAAAGTAATTCAAAAAAAAAATTTACAATCAGAATGGAAAACCTCCTAAGTCATCAGGATCCTGAGGAGAAGAAATGCAACACAAAGTAAATGAGTTTCTTGTCCCAACTCCTCCACAATGCACTGCTGAGGAAATTCCCACTTCAAAAAATTGTTGAAGTCCTTTCTATTGCATTTCAGAAGGGCAGACATTTTGTAGTAGGAACAACTTTTTCATCTTTTTAACTGGAATGCATGGTCATTTGTGAAAGTCTTTTCCATTGGCAAACATAGTCTCTATACCTCAACCTGTTAGGCAGCAGGCACTCTTGGGGGTCCAAGGCTAACATCTGCATCCCACCAGTCTGCATGGCCTCTGAGCTGGAAGCTCAGCCAGTGTGGAGGACTGGAGTTCAGCTGTGTCGGGCACTATGGAGTCAACTGTCCAACTTTTCTAACATTAATAACAACTATAGACATGCCCTTTTCTTGGTACTCTAATTCCACTGGAGACTTTTCATTAAGATCTTGTTCCTTTGAACACATTTTGGGCACAACATATTGTTCTCCAGGTGAGGGGGTAGGAAATTACAGGCCGGAAGTAGAAAGAGTGCACACACTCCCTTTTGGCTTCTTAAGACCCCAGGTTTATCCAACATGAAGCTGCAAGTGAACCCAATTGCCTGTGTTTGCAGGAAGACTTCTCCCATGGACCACATACCACCTGACATCATAGGCCTCTTGTGGGGATTCTACAGCCTTTGATTCTACTCCCTCCATCTTCCCAGCCATGTATGCAACTCTGGCCCAGGAGCCCACACAGCCTCTGGGGAAGAGGCGGTCAGCTCAACTGTACTAACTCCCTGGAGGAGAACTAGACTCTTTAGGGTAAGGCAAAGCCTCTGCAGGTGGAAGAGCCACTTCTGGAGGAGTAGTCCTTACAGAACTTCCTGAGGACTTTCTGCAGATGCTTTCCTTCTGCCTACCTTTAATTTGCTTCATAACGATGTCTCAATCCTGGCCTCTTTTGCTGTGGTAGGGATATCCTTTAGATTTGGGTAAGCATGGGCACACAGTATCCTATATGCATCTAATTTCTGGTCTTTGTAGCTGATCTTTAATTGTTGGCACCAGGTTCACAAAATGTCTTAATGAAGCCAGTTGACTGGCTGTAGTTTATAGGGCAATGGGGGAATTGGTATCTTTTTCTGAGGTTATAGGCTGTCAATGCTTTGTGCCTTCTTTGGACAAGAAGCTTTGTCATCCTTCACAGATCTTTTTCAGTTTTTCCCCTTTGCTAAGGTTATCGGTAAACCCACAGGTGTACTTGGTTGACTGGAAGTCCAGAGTTGCTCTTCAGTTTCTACAGACACTTGTTCACACTTAGGATTTCCATATTCTTCCCTTGACTTCTCTGTGGATTGCCACTCCTTGCCTCTTGAATGTTCCATATTCAAAAAGATCAGATTGATAAATGAAAATTCTTCTCAAAACTGAGGTTTTAATAAGGATTGCACTAAAACCTTACATCAAACTGGAGAAAATGAGTATCTTAACAATGTTAAGTACTTCAATCCATAAACTTGGGATATCTTTCCATTTCTTTAGGCTTTCACACTTTCAATCTTTTACTATTTACTATAATATTAACTATAAAATTTTTGTAAATGCTCTTTATGAATTTGAGTAAATTCTTTATTACTAGTTTGGTGAGCGTTTTTTTATTATAAATAAGTATTGGAATCTGTCAAATACTTTACCTGTATCTATTGAAATGAGCACGTAATTTATTTTTTTTATTATGGTGCATTATGTTGATCAATTTTCATATGCTGAACCAACTTTTTATTCCACATAGTATGCATCTACCTAATAATGGTGGAATGCACTTCTTACATGTTGCTGATTTGCTTGTATTTTGTTGTGAATGTTTGCATCCCTCATAAGGGATATTGGTTCTCTTGTGATAGTTTTGTTCCGTTTTATTATCAGAATAATTTTTTGAAGTATTTATCAAGCCAGCAGGTGGTGTGGTGGTTAAGATGCTATATCGTACATGGCAAACTGCATGGTTCGAGTTCTGGACCCAGCAGCTTGAACATCACACCAGGCACATATGCATGCATGACTGAAATCCTGAGAGGAGAAATAGAACAGAAGGAATTGTGGTGTGACCATCCCTCCTCAATGGTGATTTCTCACTTTCTCTATCTCTGTCTCTATGTCTCTCTCTCTTCAGTGAGTACACGTGCCCTCTAACCAAAAAAAAAAAAAAAAAAAAATTTGTCAAGGGTTTAAGTTCTTTTTCTTTAAACTAATGAAGACATGCAGATGTAGACTTTTCTTTTAGAGATAAAAACAAAAAACAAAAAAGGTGAACTTTTGGGACCAGCAGTTAGGGTAATGGCTATGTCGCTGGACTTCCATGTAGTCAACAGTTTGAGTCCCGGACCTGGTGGCTTAAAACTCATGCCGGGCGCATGTGCATGCATGCCCAAGATCCCAAGAGGAGAGTGGAGAAGGGATTGCAGCGTGGCCATCCCCCCTGGGGGGGGGTGATTTCTTGCTTTCTGTCTCTCTGTCTCCCTCTGTCTGTCTAGCGAGTGCACGCGCCCTATCGCAAAAACCTCAAAAAAAAAAAGGTGAACTTTTGTCTAGACTAACAAGGAAAAGATAGAGAAAAATCAAGTTACTATTTTTTTTTTGTAAGCCTTTGTGGAAGATTAGTGTTCTTTAATCATATGGTAGAATTCACCAGTGAAGTCACGTGGATCTAAATTTTGGGGGGAAGGAGAGAGGGATACTGAGGAAGGTTATTACTAACCAAAACTAATTATTAGAGATCCATTCAGATTTTCTATTTTTAGTCTGTTTCAGTAGTTTGTCCAATTGATTTAGGTTATCTAACTTATTTACATAAAGTTGTTCATAGTGGTCCTTTTTATTTCTAAAAAATTGGTAATAATATCCTCTCTTTTATTCTTGAGTAATTTGAGTCTTCTCTTTTTTTCTTGGTTAGTCTTAGACAAAAGTTCATCAATTTTGTTGATCTTTCAAAGAAACAACCTCTGGTTTTATATTTTTTTCAATTGTTTCTCTAGTTTGTTTCCTTTATTTCCACTGTAATCTTTGCTATTTGCTTCCTTCTGATTATTTTGGATTTAGTTTGCTCTGATTTTTCTAATTTCTTATGGAATTAAGTTATTCCAATTAGGTTATTGTTTTGAGATGTTTCACACAGGCATCTACAATTATAAGTATCCCTCTACACATTGCTTTAGCTGGATTCCATACATTTTAATATGTTATATTATCATTTTCATTCATCTGAAAGCACTTTTGAACTTCCTTTATACTTTATTCTTTTACCCTGTGGTTATTAAGGAGCGTACATTTGTGAGTTTCAGAAGTGTCTTTTTGTTGGGAACCAGCAGTTAGCGTAATGGCTATGTCACTGGACTCCCACGTAGTCGCCCGCGGTTTGCATCCCGGCCCCGGTGGCTTAAAACTCACACCAGGCGCGTGTGCGTGCATGCCCAAGATCCCGAGAGGAGAATGGAGAAGGGATTGCAGCGTGACTATCCCCCTTGGGGGGTGATTTCTCGCTTTCTGTCTCTATGTCTCTCTCTGTCTGTCTGGCGAGCGCACGCGCCCTATAGTGAAAACCTCTCAAAAAAAAAAAAAAAAAGAAGTGTCTTTTTGTTATTGGCTTATAATTACATTGAATTGTGATTAGAGAATATTACTCGTATGAGTTTATTTCTTTTAACTTTATTAAAACTTGTTTTATCGTTCCTTTTGGCCAGAACTGCCATCTTCCAGTAATTAACCAAAATGACAAACACAAAGGGAAAAAGGAGAGGCACCTGACATATGTTCTCTAGGCCTTTTAGAAATCATGGAGTGATTCCTTTGGCAACATATATGCAAATCTACAAGAAAGGTGATATTATAGACATCAAGGGAATGGGTACCGTTCAAAAATCAATGCCCCACAAAATTTTTTTTGAGAGGTTTTTGCTATAGGGCGTGTGCGCTCGCCAGACAGACAGAGAGAGACAGAGAAACAGAAAGCGAGAAATCACCCCCCAGGGGCGATGGCCACGCCAGAGACCCTTCTCCTCCATTCCCCTCTCGGGATCTTGGGCACGCACGCACACAAGCCGGGCGTGAGTTTTAAGCCACCCAGTCCGGGACACGAACCGTGGTCGACTATGTGGGAGTCCAGCGACATAGCCATTACGCTAACTGCTGGTCCCAATGCCCCACAAATGTTCCCATGGCAAAACTGGAAGAATCTACAATGTTACCCAGCATGCTGTTGGCATTGTGTAAATAAACAAGTTCAGGGCAAGATTCATGCCAAGAGAATTAATGGGCATATTGAGCATACTAAGCATTCTAAGAGCAGAGATAGCTTCCTAAGACGTGTGAAGGAAAATGACCAGAAAAAAAAAGGAAGCTAAAGAGAAAGGTACCTGGGTTCTACTAAAGAGCCAGCCTGCTCCACCCAGAGAGGCACACTTTGTGAATAAATAAATAAATAAATAAATAAATAAATAAATAAAATTAAAAAAAACTTGTTTTATGACTTGATATATAGTCTGTCTTGAAGAATATTCCATACACAATTGAAAAAAAATGTGTATTCTGCTGTTACTGGTTGATTCTATAGAAGTCTGTCAAATTACTTTGTTTCTAGTTCTGTTCTAGTCTATCTTTGTTCATCTTCTGTTTAGTTGTTCTAACTATTAATAGTATAGTATTGAAATCTATATTGTTGATTTTTTTCTAATTTTCTCTTTAATTCTGTCAGTTTTAGCTTCATGTGTCTTAGAGCTCTGTTGTTGCATGCATTTATGTTTGTAATTCTTTTATCTTCTTGATAGATTAATCTTTTTAATCATTGAAAATTATCCTTTTTGGGAATCAGCAGTTAGCATAATGGCTATGTCACTGGACTCTCACGTGGTCGACCGCAGTTCGCGTCCCGGACCCGGCGACTTAAAACTCACTCCGGGTGCGTGTGCGTGCATGTAGTGAAAAACCTCTCAAAAAAAAAAAAGAAAAAAGAAAAAGAAAATTATCCTTTTTTATGGTCAGTAGCAATTTTTGTCTTAAAGTTGATTTTGTCCAATACTAGCCAAACCATTCCAGTTCTTTTGTTTATTGTTTGCATGGTGTGTGTTTTCTTCAACTCTATTGGTGTCTTTGAATCCAATATTTGTCTCAGGACCAGCAGTTAGCATAATGGCTATGTCACTGAACTCCCATGTAGTCAACTGTGGTTCAAGTCCCAGTGGCTTAAACTCATGTCGGGCATGTGTGCGTGCATGCCCAAGATCCCGAGAGGAGAATGGAGGAGAAGGGATTGCGGCGTGGCCATCCCCCCGGGGGTGATTTCTCACTTTCTGTCTCTCTGTCTCTCTCTGTCTTTTTGGCAAGCGCACGCGCCCTATAGCAAAAAATATCTCTCCAAAAAAGGAAAAAAAAAAGTTTGTCTTTTATAGATTCCATAGACTATAGTCATTTTTTTTGTCTTTCTGCCAATGTCTTTTTATTAACTAGGTATTTTCTACTATAGCACTTTAATTCCTTGTTCTTTCATTAACTATTTTGTTGTTCGTGTTTTCTTAGTGGATATCCTCCATATTAATAATTAATATATTAGTTTATAACAATATAGTTCAGCTTAACATCAACTTTTGATTTCAATATTATATCAAAACATTGCTCTTATATAACCCTATTACCCTCCATCATTTATACTGTCATATAAATTACATTTTTATCGATTTTATACCCATCCACACAGATAAATAGATATTGCTTTATGTAGTTCCTTTTTAATGCTATAGGAAAAAGGGAGTTAAAAATAAAAACTACATTTTATAGATTTATATTTACATATATTATTACTTTACCAATGTTCTTTATTTCTTCATATGAAGTCAAGTTACTGTTTAGTGTCCTTTCATTTCAGTCTGAAAGACTTCCTTTAATATTTCTTATTGAGAAGGTCTGCTACCAACAAAGTATCTGTTTTTCTTTTTTATGGGACTATGATAATTTCACCTTTTTTTCTTATGATAAAGAGAGGAGGTGAGTGAGCGAGAGAGATTTTTTAAAGCATTATTTTATTTAACTTTATTTTTTTAATTGACCAGAGAGGGACAGGTGGGGTAGGGGAGTCAGGGGGGGATGAGAAAGCAAGCCACCAGGTCTGGGACTTGAACCATGGTAGGTCATGTAGAAGTCCAATGCCCTTAGCAACCATGCCACCTGCTGGCCCCGAGAGGGATTTTTTACGTGGCTTTGCCATGTCACAATCCTCTCTCTCAGTTAACTAGGATCACAGGTATACACTACTATTCCTAACATGTTTAGAACAGTCCATAAACTGAACCTGGGTCTCTCATGTGGTCCTACCTGCACATAACAATACCCTACCATTTACATAACCACATCTGAGCCTCACCTTTATTTTGAATGAAATTTTGCTGGCTATAGAATTCTTACTTGACAGCCTCTTTTATCACTTTAAACATCACCCACTGCCTTCTGGAATACATAGGTTCCTCATAATAACTAAGCTGTCAATCTTATAGAAAATCCCCCTTACAAGTTGCCATTTTTCTCTTGCTGCTTTCCAGATTCTCTCTGTCTTTGTCTTTTGACTGATTAGGATCCATCTAGGTATGGGTTCCCTGCATCACTCCTCCCCCGATTATTAGTTATCCTCCTTGGATTTAATTGAGGTTTTGAATATATAGGTTAATATTTTTCCTAAAATTTTAAGAAGTTTTGGGCCAATATTTTTTTAAGAATAATTTATTTAACTATTTTTTTAGTTCACCAGAGAGAAATGGGGGAGGAGGGACCGTGAGAAAGCAAATCTGGGATTCAAACCACCGTGACCATGAAGGAATCCAGAGCCTTAACCACCATACCACCTACTGGCCCTGGGCCAATATTTCTTAAAATATTTTTCTCCTCTCACTCTCTTCTGAATTCTGAGACTCCTGTTCTGTGTATGTTAGTACTCTTGATAGTGTCTCTTAGTCCCCACTCATTTTTTGTCATTCTTTTTTCTTCCTGCTCCTCAGATGTATAATCTCAATTGGCAAATTTTCGAGTTTGCTCATTCTGCCTCCAGTTTACTCTGATTTGCTACTGACTACTGTAGTGAATTTTTTGTTTCAGTTACAGCATTTTTCAATCAATAACTTCTATTTTGTTCTTCTTAGTAATTTCTCTTTGTTGCTATTCTCTATTTGGTAAGGCATTGTTTTAATATATTCCTTTAATTCCTTGAATAAAGACTGCTAACTTGCAGTCTTTCTAGGAAGTATAAAATCTGAGTGTCCTTGGGGATAGTTTCTATTGAATGCTTTTTTCCTCATAGATGAGATATACTTTCTTGTTTCTTAGCACATCTCATAATTTTTTGTTGAAAACCAGACATTACATGTAATATAAGAGGTAACTCTGCAAGACAGAATCTCCCCTTTCCCTGCAGTTTATAATGTTTATGTTTATTGTTGGTGATGGTGGTGGTGGTGGTGGTGGTGGTGGTGGTGGTGGTGGTGGTGGTAGTGGCTTGGTGACTTTTAAAAACTAAATTCTATAAAGTTTGTATTCTTTCTCATGTGTTGCCACTGAAATCGCTATTCAGTTTACTTAGTGGATAACTAATGATTAAACAGAGATTTCCTTAGAAGCCTAGAATCAATAAGTTTTTCAGTCTTTGTTGGAGAATTAAGTGTCAGCATTAAGGCCTATTTTCAATATTCAATTCAGACAGTAGAACTTCATCTTAGCCTTTACTTCTTGTGCAGAGCCTCATGATTAGCCAGAAGTAAGAGTGTAGAACTTAGATGAGAACTTAGAGGCCTAGTCTAAGTATGAGCTCTATGCATGCACACAATCCCACACGTGCATTTTTTTTTAGAGAGATTTTTGCTTTAGGGCACATGCAACTCACCAGAGAGACAGAAAATGAGAAATCACCCCCCCAGGGGGATGGCCATGCCGCAATCCCTTCTATTCCATTCTCCTCTCGGAATTTTGGGCATGCATACACACAAGCCCAATGTGAATTTTAAACTGCCAGGTCCAGGACTTGAACCACAGTCAACTATGTGGAAGTCCAGTAACCGTTATAACATGCACGTGTGCATTTAAACTTTGTGAGTTCCAGAAATATGTTAGAACCTTTCAAAGTCCTCTATGGATATATCATTTCCAAGCTCTTTTTTTAGGTCTTTTGGTTAGTCTATTGTTTATCACAACTATTATTCACTGCTTCAGGCAGCTAAAATTTCAACATTTTTTTCTGAATGCTTTTGATGAACACTCCCAAGGAAAAAGCTGATTACATTACGTTGACCTCTGAATCAGGTTAAAGACAACCCTGCAAGTGGGGTCTTCCAGGAAACCCACTAGTCAAATAATGAAGTCTCTGACAATGGGGATTTGAAAGAACAGTAATTCCATTTAGACCTCCCCACTGGCTGTTAACCTATTTTCATTGTTATTTATGAGCTGTTGATTTTCAAGGATAACATGGAGTTATAGAAAAATGAATTGGAATAAGCAAGTTAAAAACACCACAGGGACCAGCAGTTAGCGTAATGGCTATGTCGCTAGACTCCCACATAGTCGACCGCGGTTCGCGTCCCGGACCCGGTGGCTTAAAACTCACACCGGGCGCGTGTGCGTGCGTGCCCAAGATCCCGAGAGAAGAATGGAGGAGAAGGGATTGCGGCATGACCATCCCCCCTGGGGGGTGATTTCTTGCTTTCTGTCTCTATATCTCTTTCTGTCTGTCTGGCGAGCGCACAGGCCTATTTTCAATATTCAATTCAGACAGTAGAACTTCATCTTAGCCTTTACTTCTTGTGCAGAGCCTCATGATTAGCCAGAAGTAAGAGTGTAGAACTTAGATGAGAACTTAGAGGCCTAGTCTAAGTATGAGCTCTATGCATGCACACAATCCCACACGTGCATTTTTTTTTAGAGAGATTTTTGCTTTAGGGCACATGCAACTCACCAGAGAGACAGAAAATGAGAAATCACCCCCCCAGGGGGATGGCCATGCCGCAATCCCTTCTATTCCATTCTCCTCTCGGAATTTTGGGCATGCATACACACAAGCCCAATGTGAATTTTAAACTGCCAGGTCCAGGACTTGAACCACAGTCAACTATGTGGAAGTCCAGTAACCGTTATAACATGCACGTGTGCATTTAAACTTTGTGAGTTCCAGAAATATGTTAGAACCTTTCAAAGTCCTCTATGGATATATCATTTCCAAGCTCTTTTTTTAGGTCTTTTGGTTAGTCTATTGTTTATCACAACTATTATTCACTGCTTCAGGCAGCTAAAATTTCAACATTTTTTTCTGAATGCTTTTGATGAACACTCCCAAGGAAAAAGCTGATTACATTACGTTGACCTCTGAATCAGGTTAAAGACAACCCTGCAAGTGGGGTCTTCCAGGAAACCCACTAGTCAAATAATGAAGTCTCTGACAATGGGGATTTGAAAGAACAGTAATTCCATTTAGACCTCCCCACTGGCTGTTAACCTATTTTCATTGTTATTTATGAGCTGTTGATTTTCAAGGATAACATGGAGTTATAGAAAAATGAATTGGAATAAGCAAGTTAAAAACACCACAGGGACCAGCAGTTAGTGTAATGGCTATGTCGCTAGACTCCCACATAGTCGACCGCGGTTCGCGTCCCGGACCCGGTGGCTTAAAACTCACACCGGGCGCGTGTGCGTGCGTGCCCAAGATCCCGAGAGAAGAATGGAGGAGAAGGGATTGCGGCATGACCATCCCCCCTGGGGGGGGATTTCGTGCTTTCTGTCTCTATATCTCTTTCTGTCTGTCTGGCGAGCGCACACGCCCTATAGCAAAAACCTCTCCAAAAAAAAAAAAAAACCACCACAAAGTGGGGTCAGCAGGTGGCATGATGGTTAAGGCTCTGGATTTCCACATGGTCAACTGCAATTTAAGTCCCAAATCCAGCAGCTTGAAAAATCACACTGGGTGTGTGTGTGTCCAAAATCCAGAGAGAACAGAGGAGAACAAACTGTATCCTCTGGAGATGCAAATTCACACACACCCCTCCCCACCGATGGCCAACCCCTCAATGGAGGAGTGAATTTCTCATTTTCCCTTTCACTGTTTCTCTTTGTGTCTCTCTGGTGAGCACACAAATCCTATGGCAAAAAATAAATAAACAAACAAAGAAAGAAAAACCAAACAAAAAGAAAAACAAAAAAGTTTCTGTTCTTACGAAAATTTAGCCATTTTTCTTGAATAAATGTTTCCTGGATTACTGTAAGCCCTTAGATTCCAAGAAGCTTAATAAACTACAAGTAAAATAAGTACACATATATAAATTCCAAGGCACATCATAATTAAGTTGCTGAAAACCAATAGTAAAGGCAAAATCTTTAAAACAACCACAGAAAAGAGATATAGTCCAAGAAGGAGAACAATAATTAAAAATACCACTGACTTCTCACCAGGAAGAATGTAAAAAAATAAATAAATAAAGGCAATGTAGTGTCATCTTTAAAGTACCAAGAGAAAAACCTGTAACCTAGAAATCTATATCTAGCTTAAAAATAAATATATATCCCTCAAAATAAAGGTTAAATTAAGTTCAGAAAAAGAATCAAAAACTAAGAATTTATTGCCAACAGACTTGTAGGTGGAAGATGTATATACAAATACAAATGAGACTCCTGTTAGTTAAATTTACTAATTGATTAATTCATTTTTAAAATCACTGATTATTAAAATAAAATGATTACAACTTATTACGTGATTTGTAAGACTCTGAGCTCCTCTCTCTGATTTTCCTTTAAACTAGCATGACATGATAAACTGACATACGCTCCCAAGTGAGATCACAGCAGAGAGTAGAGACACTAGTCCTGCATTTGAGCCAAAACAAACTCAAGACAAATTCATGAGAGCAAATGTACTCTCTATTACTTCCATATACCTTGTCTTGGGCCTTTGATTCCTTTATCTCTTCCTCTCTCTTTGGGAATAATTTTCCCTGCCTCTTTCTGCCCTATCCAAAATTTAACTTTCAGGACCCAGTTGAAATCTTTCCTCCTTCACAAAATTTCTCTAGACTTACCCAAGGACACCCAGCTATTAATGGTAGTGCAAGAATTAGAACTTGATCCTTTTAACATTTAGTTTAGTGATACTTACACCATATTAATGGTTCTTAAATTTATTTAGGTAGTGCATTTCTTGAAAGTCATGGTATTTTCATGAAATACTATGAAATATGATAAATGCTAGGAGGTTGAACAATGGTGCAGCAAAAAAAACATAATGCTCTAGGAGGCTGATTCCCACAGGAGGATTCCAGTTTTGCAACCAGAGACCTCCCTGGGTATGCTAGCCATTCATGTGCTCATGATCCAGAGCTGGTTGAAGCTGAAGGTGGATTATGGCATCAAGATCCTAGTGGGGGGATACAGTTTCTCTTTCTTTTCTCTCTCTCTCTCTGAAGATATATTATACATATATGTGTATATATAATACTGAGGACATTCTTTTTCTTAAAATCAAGAAAAAACACTCATTTTTCAATATTTTAGTGGCAAATCAACTTGGTTTTACCAGAAGGATATATCTTCTGCAGAACACTTCAAAGATATTGTACCATGTGCCATATTAAAATTCTATTTTTTCTTTCCATGAAAGTATTCAGGCAATGCTTTACTGAGACTGAGCCCCATATTGATCTTCAAGGAGATTTACAGAAGAAAGAATTTTCCCAATATCCTAATTCTCTAGAATAAAGTAGACTTTTTGTCTCTGTGCAATGTTTCATTTTAGAATGAGATACCTGAATGTATAGCCAAAGATATAGCTTATTCCATTATTCTAGGTGTAAACACTCTCAGTTACGCAAAAAGGCTCTAGTCTCACTCCTCTTTCTGTACTTTGGCCTCTTAATACATATACTCATGTTAAACTGAGAAAATCCTAACATGGAGAAAAAAAGTCATTTCTTCTTAACACGGCACTAATGAAGGCACTTGGTGCTGAAATTTTACTCTGTCTAGAGCAACCATAGATCTTGGGGTGTGAGAAATACTTCCTTACCTCACAGTACTTGGTACCAAGAGAGGTATCAAAATGCTTGCTACTCATTTCAAAAAAAAAAAAAAAAAAATCTGCCTTTCTCACCAGCAACCTGATGAATCAAATCACTGAGAGATGTGTTATCACTTAAACTACAACCACCTCTAAGGAAAATTAACTCCAGGTTTTCCATAGAGTTAAGACTAAGGCCACAGGGGCCAGGCTGGTTCTCCAAGGTAAGCTCTGTCCCTTTGGAAGAGTTCCAGGGTTCCGGCAGTATTCTGAAGTACAGCTGGTCTTAGTCACCACTAAGGGCAGACAAGAGGAAATGAGTCTAAGCTTCATCAAGATAAATCTAGGTTAGACAAAAGGAATAATCTGTGGGAGACTGTTAGCAGGATAGAATACCCATGAGTTTCCCAAGCATTTTTTTAAATTAGTCAACTGTCCTGACCAGAAGCTGTTACTAATTAAAAATCATATTACTGTACCCAGAAATAGTGATGTGATATCACCATTCAGTATATATATATATGTGTGTGTGTGTATAAAATATATATTTAGCATATATAATATATATTACAATATTACACACACACACACACACAAATTTAGTTTTGCTATGGGGTGCATGCACTCACTGGACAGAGACACAGAGAGAGAGAAAGTGAGAAATCATCCCCCAGTGGGTAGGGCCATGTCACAATTCTTCTCTTCCACTCTCCTCTCAGGATTTTGGGCACCCATGTACATATATGCCCAGCATGTTTTGCATTTTTGTTTTCTTCATGTTTTTGAGAGATTTTTGGTATAGAGTGCATGTGCTCACCAGACAGACAGAGAGAAACAGAGAAACAGAAAGTAAGGAGAATGGCCATTCCACAGTCCTCTCTCCTCCATTCTCCTGGGATTTGGGGCATGCACACACGAGCCCAGTGTGAGTTTCAAGTTCCAGGGTCCAGGACCACAGTTGACTATGTGGGAGTTCAGCATCTTACCCACTGTACCACCTGCCGTTCCCACCTAGCATATTTTTTTAAGCTGTGAGATCCAGGATTCAAACTGCACAGTCAGCCATGTGGGATCCAGCCACCCTAATCTCCATGCTACCTGCCGGTCCCATTATATTCTTATCTTATATGTAGTTATTTCTCTTATATAATTTTATATGCAGAGGTCTCCAAAAACTCACAGAAAATACAAATTATGAAAAATGCATTAATTTTAAACGTTTTTGCACCAGAACAAATTTGTACTTTCGTTCTATTTTCTGTGAACTTTTTGAAGTCCTCTCATATATTCTCAAAGTTGAATTTCAAGAATGCATTACTATGCCATCAATAATAGATTATTTCAATTTCAAGAATATATTACTATGCCTAAGAAATTGACATAAAAGTTTTGTTCAACCCAAAAGTGGTTCCTGGGATATTTCTATACAATACTAAAGTTAGAAATTTAGTTTTAAGTGACTACTGAAACAAATTACATTAAACAAGAAAACTACATGAAGATAAATAAACCAGAGAGTTAAGTATGTTTGCTCAAAGTTGGGGAAAAGCCATATAATTCACTATGGATCCAGACTAAACTTAGAAAGATATTTTACCATCATCCAACATTATGTGGCAACCACAGTTTTTGTAAAACAGTCAAACTCCCAGTTAGGATTAAGAAATCTTTTCATTCAAAAATGTATACTATTTTCTTAGCTAAAAATAGTATAAAATCTCAATCCCTTAAAAACATAATAATCTCTTATGATCTCTTTAATTTATTACACTTCCTGTGATCACATAATACTGAATACCTATTATGACTTATTATGTATAAAGCTTTTCATAAGCATCAAACTGAAAATTCAAATATAAAAAGGTTTTAAAACTTTAAAACTACTGAAAATAGCATACACAGTTTAGACATGATAATGTAATTTAACTAGTTTGTATTTTTTACTCTCATACTTGTTTGGTATATTTTCCCAAACTTTTGAGACCTATATAAAATCCATTCCTGAATTATTTTTTAAGAATGTTTTAGAATGGTGACAATAATCATCACAAATTCAGTGATGTGTACATGCATATGAATACATACAGCAATTATGCTCTCCCAACCCTTGCTCCCCCCACCTTTGACCCTCCACCCCCTGCCCCTGGGGATGTCTGATCTCCAGTCTGGGAAAGGAAAAGCCTCCTCCACATCCTCTCCCAGGGTCTCTCCCCAGGCCTATGTCCATGGGGAGAATAGCTGACTCACAACCACAGCCTGTTAACAGCTCTCACTTCCCCAGCCTGGAGGAGGAGAGCAACACTAGTGAATGTAAGACATCACAGTGACACTCTCCAGAGGACTGTGGGAAGAAACACCCCCCCACCCTCACCCCCACTCTCAAAGTTGAATTTCAAGAATGCATTACTATGCCATCAATAATAGATTATTTCAATTTCAAGAATATATTACTATGCCTAAGAAATTGACATAAAAGTTTTGTTCAACCCAAAAGTGGTTCCTGGGATATTTCTATACAATACTAAAGTTAGAAATTTAGTTTTAAGTGACTACTGAAACAAATTACATTAAACAAGAAAACTACATGAAGATAAATAAACCAGAGAGTTAAGTATGTTTGCTCAAAGTTGGGGAAAAGCCATATAATTCACTATGGATCCAGACTAAACTTAGAAAGATATTTTACCATCATCCAACATTATGTGGCAACCACAGTTTTTGTAAAACAGTCAAACTCCCAGTTAGGATTAAGAAATCTTTTCATTCAAAAATGTATACTATTTTCTTAGCTAAAAATAGTATAAAATCTCAATCCCTTAAAAACATAATAATCTCTTATGATCTCTTTAATTTATTACACTTCCTGTGATCACATAATACTGAATACCTATTATGACTTATTATGTATAAAGCTTTTCATAAGCATCAAACTGAAAATTCAAATATAAAAAGGTTTTAAAACTTTAAAACTACTGAAAATAGCATACACAGTTTAGACATGATAATGTAATTTAACTAGTTTGTATTTTTTACTCTCATACTTGTTTGGTATATTTTCCCAAACTTTTGAGACCTATATAAAATCCATTCCTGAATTATTTTTTAAGAATGTTTTAGAATGGTGACAATAATCATCACAAATTCAGTGATGTGTACATGCATATGAATACATACAGCAATTATGCTCTCCCAACCCTTGCTCCCCCCACCTTTGACCCTCCACCCCCTGCCCCTGGGGATGTCTGATCTCCAGTCTGGGAAAGGAAAAGCCTCCTCCACATCCTCTCCCAGGGTCTCTCCCCAGGCCTATGTCCATGGGGAGAATAGCTGACTCACAACCACAGCCTGTTAACAGCTCTCACTTCCCCAGCCTGGAGGAGGAGAGCAACACTAGTGAATGTAAGACATCACAGTGACACTCTCCAGAGGACTGTGGGAAGAAACACCCCCCCACCCTCACCCCCACCCCCGCCTAGAGCATCTGGAGGCTGTGGGAGCTATAAGCAGAACCTCAGGCACAGGCAAAGGTTCGCAGCTGCCACAGAGGAAGACAGAAAAGAAAGGACATTAAAGGTTAAGAGGACAGGGAAGGGAAAGGGAGAAGAGAAAGCCAAGTGCATAATGTGAAGTGGGTAAGAGTGGATTGCCTACTCTTTCCTGGGGTTGGGATTTTCTTCTCTGTCCCTCCCCCAATTAGGGGCCTCTTTGCAGGATGTGTCCTTGTCCCTAGAGAAAGCCAACCAGGCCATCTTCTGTGCTTTCAGCTAACAAAATCTTTGGCCAAATGCCTACAAACTTGTGTGGTTTTGATCACTCACTAGATTCACTTCTGAAAGCTTTTCACTTTTTCATTCCACAAAAAAACCTTTAGTGGAAGCAACTTGCCTAAGAACATACTTCAAGCTATTTCTTTATCACCTAGTCCAAGGGTAAGCTACTGCTTTGCCCTGGATAATACCTCACTGATAATAGTCTTTTTAGGACCCTGAGGACCACATTTTGTCATTCTAGAAATGTAAATAGCATTAACAATAAAAGAAAAATTTCTTTTTATACTCAAAAGCAATTGTATAATTCTGCTTATAAGTTTTAGAGCAGGCAAAACTGATCCTTGATAGAAAATTTTAAAATAGAACAATATTCGCCTTAGGAGTGCAATGTTGAGGGTTGACTAGAAAAAATTATGAAAGGAACTTTCTGGAATGATTGAAATATTCTATATCTTAATAGTGGTTTAGTTTACACAGTTGTATGCATTTATCAAAACTCTTCTAATGGTCCATTTAATTGTTAGATTTTACATCAAAGAGAAAAAAAATCATAGAAAATACTTAATTCAATTAAAAATATGCATATTAAAGTACTTAGGGATGAAGTATTTTGATATCTATGACTTTGGGGAAACATATCCCCAAAATAAGATGTGTTAGTGAATGGATAGAGGGATCGATAGATGAACATGTGAACATATGATAAAGCAAGTGTAGTAAACTGTTAATAATGGAATATAAATGCTAGACCAAATGTAAAATTCTTTCAACTTTTCTATATGTTTTTAAAATTTTATAATAAATGTTGGTAATAGCATTTAAGAATTTTACTGGATGTGAGATTTCTTATTTAAATATGTCCTGATGAAAACAGGCATTGCATCTAACATATTTATACACTATATACATATACCACTACCTATTTCTATATATGCCACAGATCACATAGATACACAAATTGATATATATATATAGATCAAACCAGTTGTCAGAAAAGTCATGACGTATTCTTTTATATGCAAAAATGCATTATGACTTTTCTTTCTTTTTAAAGAATTATTTTATTTAACTTTATTTGCTTATTTATTCATTTCTTTTTTTTTAATTTGACCAGAGAGGGGTGGAGAGAGAGAGAGAGAAAGCAAGTGAGAAAGCAAGCCGCCAGGTCCAGGACTCAAACCGTGGTCAGCCATATGGGAGTCCAGCACCCTTAGCCACCACACTACCTGCTAGCCCTGCTTCATGATTTTCTGACAAACCAATATCATTATATTTTATATTAAAATAATAAAGTGATCAAAAAGCATCATGTAAACTAACAATCAAACATCAAATAGATTTCATTTTCTCACAGGCACAACTAACTTTCATCAAAACGAGACAAAAACTCTTATCTGTTGCTTTAGTTTTACATGCAAAAAGCGTGCACTGAAGTGTACTAGGCACCAGGCTTATTGACAGATATTGTAGTGAGTTGCAGAAATAATAAAGAAAGTTTCCCTATATCTCCCCTGTGTCTATCTCTGTATGACATTTCTACACTACTAACTCCTATAGATTAGGTTACAAAAAGCAGCAGTTATAAACTAAGTTAAAGCAGAGAAATGGATAAATAGATGAGAGAAAAGTATTAAGCTTTTAAGGGCTATTAATAACTTGGTCATTATGAATGATCTCCCTCCTAAAGAATTTGAAGTTTTCCCAATAAAAATATGTGCAATAATCAACAAATATAAAAATAAAGGAAAATCTAGCCTTGTGGTGCCACTGAAAGCACTCCTAATTGCAGTACTGGAAGCTACATAGCCCACTGCTGTTCAGATCCTCCCCGAGGACTGTGTGCACATGCATGCCTAAGATCCTGAAGACCTGGAAGACTGGGAGAAGGAGATTGCAGTGTTACCAGATTCTGTCAACAATGCTTCTCTCTTGGAACCAGCAGGTGGCATGGTGGTTAAGGCACTGGACTGCCACATGGCCCACCACAGTTCAAGTCCTGGATCTGGAGACTTGCTCTCTCACTTTCCTTCTTGCTCTCTCTCTTTTTCTCCATCTCTCTCTGGTCAAATTAAAATAATAATAATAATAAATAAAATTAAATAAATAATAAAAATTTTAAAAACAGTGCTTCTGTCTCTCTCATGCACATGTACACACATGTTCACACACATCTATTATAAATAAAATAAATAAAATGTTTTTTAAAAGAAAATAGCATCAGAACTAGAGAAAATGTAAATAAAAGAGGTGGTTTTTAGACCAAGAAAAGAAAAACATAAATACATACAACATATCCTAGGATAATGGCTACAGTTGAGCTTTATGTCTGTCTCGGAGACATAGAGAAAAGTAACAGTCATTTATATTGAATTTTCTAATTTATTATTTAATACAACGTCCAAAAGCAATTTTGTCATGTGAAACTTTTGGACATTATACAATGTGACTGACAATTCCCTAAACACAATTCCTACAAAAATAAAAGGCAATAAAAGATATTCTCTGCCTATGCCTTATTGAATTCCTCAATAAAAACATCTAGGGTATAGAAATAGTTATCCCAAAGGCAAGAACTCCAGCTAAGGAAACTGAAAGTGATAAAAATATAGACTAGATCTAAGAGTGATTGGAGTAGATGACAGTAAATAAGAGGTTTTATCTCATAATCTATACTCCCTAAAAATGATCTTCCTCTTTTTCTGTAAAAATATTAGAATAGACATCCTTTCAACTCTGTACCCAATTCTCACACCTGCTTCTTCCCGCCTACCTTGGCCGACCTCGAGGAAGGAGGTGTTCTAGCCACCAGTTTATTCCACTTATGGACATGTAGTTACATGGATCAGAGATGCTGAGAAGGCCAGGTCTACAAAGAGAGAGATCAAAACTGACATAGGGAGCCAGCCGGTGGCATAGTAGTTGTGGTGCTAGACTCCCACATGCCTCACCACTGTTTGAGTCCTGGACCCAGTGGCTTGAAACTCATGCCAGGTATATATTCATGCGTGCCCAAAATCTAAAGAAGAGAATGGACAAGAAAGGATTGTGGCATGGCCAACCTCCCTCATTTTCTCTCTCTCACTCTGTCTCTCTCTCTATCTTCAGCAAGTACATGCACCCTATAGCAAAAATCTCTCTCTAAAATAAAATTTAAAAAAAAAAAAAAAAAAAAAGCTGATATGGAGAGAAGTAGAGACTAGAGTGGGGGGAGAGTATCCTTCTGATCTTTGGTCTTCTTCCTGGTTCTCCCTGGGGTCTGGGAATATTCTTCAAAGAGTTCCATGAGACAGCATACTGTGGCCTTTTAGTGAACTTCCTGTTTTTCTTGGATAATTCCAAAATGCAACAATGAATGTAATTTCTGGAGCAGCTTAGATATATATTCCAAGAATGGAAATTTCTATGGTTTCACTTTATTCAAGACTACAACTCACATCATCTAGAGGAAAGTATAAATTCTAAACTGTCTTAACCTTTCTCAGTCAGGTGTCGATGACGGTGATGAAGAGCTAACAATTTGAGATGGCATGCTCTTGCACAATCTGGAATGCTAGTGCTCTGAGCTGATCCATATACTTCAAAAACCTAACAAGCAGGTGGTGAGGTATTGATCTTCTTTGAAAACTGGGTAGTCTGCTCTGGACTCATCCAGATGGTCTCATACCCATGAGGTTAATCAAGATCAGCAATCTAGGGAAGATTAGAGCTGATCAAGTAGAATGAGCTTGAAACTGTTTTGGTAGCCAAAGGTCATCCTCTACCTTTATTAACTATAAGCCTCTTGACCAAATGTGTGGAAGTTCATTATATCAGAGTTCTAAATTAGGCCAGCTGCTCAAGAACTAGAGTTGGGAAAAGCAGATCTTCCAGATGTCAAGTAGCAATGCAGAGACTCCAATGTTCATATATCATCACTGTTATTTTCATTATATAAATAACTATTACAAAAAATTTCAGAAAATTTGGCAGTCTTTTTAATAGAAGGTAATTAATAACCCAACCTTCTAAGATAATCACCGTCAATATTTTGCTATATAAAACCCTTCTGGTCTTTTTTTCTAGACTTAGGAAAACAACTTTTCCTTAAAAAAACTATTTCATTTATAAGTGCTATTTTATAATATTAATAAAATATTATAAATATTACTATTAGTAATGCCAATAGATTCTACATCATCACTTTAATAATTAATTATAAAACATTATAATACATAGCCACCCCATCATAATTTATTTAATTAGTTCCCTAATTAAATTATTTCTGGGGTTTACCCATGGCCTAGTGGTTAAGGGAGCCAGAACCCACATAACCAACCACAGTTTGTATTCAGGTTTCAGCAGCTTGAGACACACACTGAATGCACGTGTATGCATGCCCAAAGTCGCAACAGAATAAAGAAATGAAAGAAGAGATTGTGGCATGGCCGCACCTTATTAGGGAATGCTTTCTCCCTCTGTGTGTGTGACTCTGTCTCTCTCTGGTGAGCACACGAGCCCTCTAGCAATTAAAATAAATGATGTCTCAGTTTGGGCTATTATAACAAATACTGAAATAAACATTCCTATGTATAAATCCATATTTATTTGTTCAGTCATTTCCTTAGGATAAATTCTCAGTACAATTATTTACTCAAAGAAATTTTAAAAGCTTTTAAAAATTTGCTGTGTTCAGTCCCGCCACATGGTATAAAGGTTAAGGTGGTTAGATACCACATAGCCAACTGTCTGTTTTGAGTCCCAGACCCGGTGGCTTGAGAAACATGACAGACACATATGTGTGCACGCCAAAAATCCCAAAAGGAGAGTGGAGGAAAAAGGATTGTAGCATAGTCATCTCTTGGGCGGTGATTTCTCATTTTCCCTCTCTTTCTCTCCTGTCTCTCTTCAGCAAGCACACACACCCATAGCAAATTATTGAAAAAAAAAATTGTAATTGCTATTCCACTCAGTAAAAGGAGTTTCCCAGAGGTAAGAAGTGTATAGTAAGATTAAACAAGATAAATTTTCCAGATGGTTCTCCCATGTTCTTTTCTGCAGCATATCTCCTTAGCTTTAGCAATGTTTTCCAGGGACTCTGGGTTTCTTTTGGGCACCACATATCCTCTCTAAATCAGAAGTCTGATGATCAGGCCCTTACTTATTCAAATAAAATGCCCTCTTCCTGATTGCAGTCTAGACTCTTGGACAATTGGAAACCACTGGAAAACCTCACAGGTCTTCTTCCACCAGAGTCTTAGTTCCCTGATTTTAAATGTACAATTAGGTATATGAAGCGGTGAAGGAAACACTAAGTCACAGGTAAAAGTGAGAAAAAAAAAAAAATAGATGCTTTTGGACCCAGGAATAGACTCACTACAGCCTATAACACCAGCCCATACAAAGCAGACACCAGTAAAGATATCACAAAATTTGTCCTATCATTTGACAATTAGCAATATCAAATTATATTTTTTAATTAATTATGCAAGTTGTTATACAACTACATCACAAGGAATCACCCAATGGGAAATAATTTTCTCAACATCCATCAGATAAGACTTTAGCATCCAGAGAATTATCATAGCCATTACATACTCAAAATACATGAAGATAAAAAGATTATCAAATGGCAACCAGAGGCCCAGCCACAATAGTGCAGTTAGTGGGGCAAGTCCAGGGCTACATAGGTGGCTATCTGGACCAACCTGAATACACTGGGTACGGTGGTACATGTCTGTGGTCCTGGCTAATTGAGAGATTGGAGCAGACAACTGCAACATGAGACCCTACCAGAAATACCCTCCTCTTCCTCTCCCTTTCCCTCTCCCTCTCCCTTCCTCATTCACTCTCTCTCATAAAAAAGGCAGGGTAGGGAAGTAGATGGTAGCCAGTTATGCAAACAGACACATTAGAGGGAAATGTGAAAGCATATGATGTGTTTATTTCACCTCCAAACAAAGAAGAGAATCTGGAGAAAACTGGTTCTTATTGTATGAGCCAAGACCACAAAGATGATCCTCCCATTTCTGACTGAGAAAAAGAAAAATTGGCAAATTACCCTATTTTCCAACCTCCTGTTGTAATTTGAACTGTGTCTCCCAAAAATCCATTGAGATTCTAGCCACCCAATCAAAATTTGACCTTATTTGGAAACAGATCCTAAATTAGCATGATGACATACTGGAGTAGGACAGCCCTCTAATCCCATATGACTTGATGACTTGGTCCTCATAAAAAGGGGGGAGGGGCTGGCAGGTGGCATTGTGGTTAAGGGTGCTGGACTCCCACATGACCAACCATGATTTGGTTCCTGGATCTGGCAGCTTTCTCTTTCTCTCTCTCTCTCTCTCTCTCTCTCTCTCTCTCTTTCTCTCTCTCTCTCTCCCCACCTTTCTAGTCAAATTTAAATAAATAAATGGATAAATAAAGTTAAATAAAATAATTCTTTTAAAAAAGGAGGGGGGATTTGGACACATAAACAGACATGCATAGATGGAAAACAATGTGAACATACCCAAGGAGAAGATGAGCACCGGAAGCTAAAAAAGACAATGAACAAATATCTCCCTCACACTCAGAAGGAACCAACCATGCCAACACCCTGATTTCAGACTTCTAACCTCCAGAACTGTGAGATTATATAGTTTTCTGTCATTCTAAACCATCCAGCTTGATGTTTTGTGGCAATCCTAACAAAGGTCCTAGCTTATCTTTTTTTTTTTTTTTTAAGAGAGATTTTTGCTATAGGGCACATGCGATCACCAGAGAGACACGGAGACAGAAAGTAAGAAATCACTCCCCAGGAGGGACAGCTATGCCGCAATCCCTTCTCCTCTATTCTCCCCTTGGGATTTTGGGCACACATGCCCAAGTGCCTGGCATGAGTTTTAAGCCACCAGGTCCAGGATTTGAACCATGGTCGACTACGTAGGAGTCCAGCAACATAACCATTACACCATCTGCTGGTCCCAGTCCTAGCCTTTCTTAATACCAGAAAGAATAAAGATGTGAAACACTAAACAAAAAAAAAAAAAAAAAAAAAGTTAAAATAATTTTTTTAATTCCAAACTTCTGATGTCTTTGGAGATACAACATGTTAAACCAAAGAAATCCAGTAATATAATTAGATAATTGCTTAGGGCCCTGAAGAGAAGAGAAAATTTTCTATCAATGGAGAGTGAAATTCCTTTCTCATATAACTATTGAGTGAAAGAGTCAAGCTTTGGCCCAGGCTTGTTCAAAGATAGTCAACCATCATGTGTTACCTTGGGCAAGCCATCACCTTCCTCCTGCACCCTATCCCCATCACCCTTTTTCCTGTCCTCAGCTATCAGGTACACAAGGCCAGCCTGCTACCCTTAAGCCAATGATCCCATTTCAGAACCCTATCCAAGCCATCCTCCCCAAGAGAACCATGTTTCCAAAGGCACCCTTCTGCCCAACCTCTGGCTTTATAAGCAAAACTTGCCAGTTTTAAGAATTAGGTCTCTGCTAGTTAAAGTAATTGGATAACTAAAGTAAGTCACATGTAAGTATATATAAGACATAAAAATGCTGGTAGAGTTATTAAACCAAGGAGTTTCTATTTGGCAGAATGTATAGGGCAAATGGCTTTAGTAAGTTTTGTCTTCCATGTTACTTGACAGCTTGGACAACTTTCCCTTCTCCTCTCCCACGGTTAAGGATCTAATCTGAGATGTAGGAAGCCATTAGTCAGTATACAAATGCTTCCCCAATTCCATTCACCCTTTTATCCTTTGCTAAAATACACATGTCCCTAAAAAATTTGCAACTTAAGGTGGTTGTCCATTTCTGAGGGCCACTGAAAAGAGGAAGTGTCACTATCCCAGGCTGGTGGGTAGGGAGGAAAAGCCACTTAGCCTATCTATCTATCTATCTATCTATCTATCTATCATAATATAATTTAATCAATGTTAATTTCTTAGTTTGGATCAATGTACCACAGTTATTTAAGATATTAACAACAGGAGAAGAACTAAAAAGTATACTACATGAGAACCAGCAGTTAGCGCAATGGCTATGTCGCTGGACTCCCACGTAGTCGACCGCGGTTTGCATCCCGGACCCGGTGGCTTAAAACTCACGCTGGGCGCATGTGCGTGCGTGCCCAAGATCCCTAGAGGAGAATGGAGGAGAAGGGATTGCGGCGTGACCATTCCCTCTGGGGGGTGATTTCTCGCTTTCTGTCTCTATGTCTCTCTCTGTCTGGCGAGTGCACACGCTCTATAGCGAAAACCTCTCAAAAAAAATAAGTATACTACAACTATTTTCTTTATTAATTCTTCAGTAAACCAAAAGTCTTTCAAAATGAAAGTTTTTTTAAAAGAGCGTACTTGGCCTATTCTGGCATTTTTTCTAGCACAGAAATAAAACTTTACCAAGAGTTTCATTTCTAAAGTGCTTTAAGATAACGTGAAAATAACAGTTTTATTGAGCATTTCTAATATCTCAGCACTTTTAAATATTAGCCCATTTTATCTTTATGACAACTCTAAAATGGGAGTGTTGTTATCCTCCCTTTATAAATGGAAAAATAGAGCCAGTCTCATAGTGCAGCAGTTAAGCACTGTGCAATGGGAGACAGACCCCACATGGCAAACCGCAATTCAAATCTCCACCCCAGCAGTATGAGAAACACTCTGGGCCTATGTGCACGCCCAAAATCCTGATGCGATGGAGAAATGGAGGAAAAGGATTGCAGTATGACCATGCTCTATTGGGGAAAGTACTATGTCTCTTTCCCTTTTCCCTCTTTTCTCACCCAAGCAAACACATGTGCCCCCTGGCGATAAAATAATAATAATAATAATTTTAAAATGTCAAACCAGGCACCAAAGGGCTAAGTAAGTTGCCTTATAGAAAGTGAAGCTTGTGTCCAAACTCAGGTAAGCAACTCCACTGTATCCTGTTGTAACAATGTGCTCTTCAGGAAAGCCTCATATGTGACACTGAGAATTAATTTTTTTTAAAAGAGAGACTTTTTCTACATGGGACATGCACTTGCCAGAGAGAGAGAGAGAGACAGAAAGTAAGAAAATACCCCCGCAGATGGATGGTCACAATGCAATCCCTTCTCCTCCATTCTCCTCTCAGAATTTTGGGCATGCGCATATACGTGCCTGGCATGAATTTTAAGCTGCCAGGTCTGGGACTCAAACAGCCAACCATGTGGGAGTCCAGTGATATAACCATTTTGCCATCTGCTAGCCCCGAGACAGTGAACATTACTATTTCAGCAAAAATACATGGTCATTATTATGGTTTCGATAATGGTTTGACCCCCAAAAGTTCATGTTTGGGAACTTGGTTTTGTGGGTGGCCATTGAATCATGGGGTCTAGGTGAGACCTTGGGGCAGTGAGTAGATCATGGAGACAACACTCTCACGAATAGATTAGTTATGTCTCACCAGACTCAGTGAGTTCTAGATCTTGCAATAAGAGGTTAGTTCTCACAAAAGCTAGTTACAGTAAGAGAGAGCTGCCTACAGCTCTCTGCACACACCTACCATCCTTTCTGTTTCTGTAGACCACCACAATTATAAGTCAACAAATCTCAATTTCTTTATAAATCCTAGTCTCAGATATTTCTGTCAGCAACACAGACAACTAAGACAGCTATAAATAAAAGCTTGTACTGACCTATTTGAGATACAGGAAATGTTTCCACTTAGATGCCAAAGAAGACATCAGTAGCTCTAACTAGCCAGCCCCACCTTCAGATCGAGCCCACTCCAATAGTACCAGAGCCCCTGCCTATAGAAGTTGCTTTAACTAACTGAACAAACCTAAAAATATGACTTTGGTCTGTAGAATTTCGGCTATTCCTTGTGGATTCATTTCCAGTGGGGCCTTGTCACTGTATTTTATTCTGGAAGGCTAAGCTGAGCTCATAAGCCTGCCAAGCCTCAGTCGTGGAATCAAGAGGCTTCCTCCCTGCCTACCACTGGACCAGTCCATTGAGAAGTCCAAAACACCTTGTCTGAACTATAATTGTCACACTAAGGGACCTGAATTGCAAACAGAACAAAAAAGAAAAATCTCAAATTTCTTTTGGAAAGTTTGCTTTTCTTCCAGAGTTTAAAAGGGCTAATATAAGAAGTAAAAATAATAAAAATTATGGTCCAGCTGACACATGGTAACACTATTGCCATGCAGTGTTGGAAGTCATATGGCAATCATGATTGGAATCCCACGTCAGCCTCAAAAACACACCAGGTGCCTAGGCATCCAAGATACTGAGGAGCTATAGGACCCTCAGCATGATGAATCCTTATTAAGGGTGGTTCCTTCTCTCACACACTCTCTCTCGCTCTTAAATCTCTCTCTCTCTCTCTCCCTCTCTCTCTCGCACTTGTTATCATAATTAAAAATTAATGAAATTAAATAAGTAAAATTCTAGGGAGTACAACATTCCAATCATTTTTTAACCATAAATTTTGAATCTGCTTGTGCCTTTTTACTTCAGTAAATGAAAAGCAAAATACAATAGTGCTTAACCACAGGAAAACACTGGTTGAACCTAAAGATGTCTCTACCAGACTGGATATGATTTCAAACTATAACTGACTTGTGTTAGTTTTCAGTTTTCTCCCTAAGAACTGCAGTAAGATTTTCTCTCTCTCTCTCTCTCTCTCTCTCTCTCTCTCTCTCTCTCTCTCTCACACACACACACACACACACACACACACACACACACACTTCTCTTATAGAGTGATCCTATGGATTAAAGACAAAAGTGAGCTGTGGGAAGTAAATGCTTCTGCCAGGACACAGCCAGCTCAGCCTTTCAGAAACACCCACAAACTACCTTGGATGCTCCTCAAAGGCATGCTTATCAGGTCCACCCAGGTCATGGGGAGAAGGGACTTGCTACATTCCCACCTCTAAATCCATAATCCACCCTCTCTTCCTCTTCGCTGCCAATAAATCTGATGAGCTCCAGAGTGCAAGATATAAAAAGAGAAAGAGTAGGATCTTCCCCTACAGAGAAAGGGGCAGCATTTTCCAACAGAAGGTGTAAGCCACCAGGACAGGGAGCTAGAAAGAGGGACTGGGCCAAAAGGAGAAAAGGATTGAGTGGGAGTGAGAAAGGGAGGCGGATGAGGAAGCGCCAACTCTAGCCAAGAGGAGTCATATGTCTTCTCCTAAAGAAATATCTCTGGTGAATGAAAAAATAAGTTGGATAAAGTCACAATTTCTGATCTTTCTATCCAAGCATTAAATCAACTGCCCAAATCCATCATGATCCTGTGTAGGTTTTACCTAGGGAAGACTAGCAAGGCAGAGGTCCTTTAGGAAGGAAGGCTGATGACCACCTCATCACTCAGAGCCCTATATCTCTGGCAAAGACTAGCCCAGTGAATGAGATTAGAACTGGAGACCTAGGTATCACAAGCTGCCAGAGTTGGGGGAGAACCTATAGTCCTGCCATAGCCACGACATTCCCCATCTCTCCTAAAATAGAAGACAGCAAGACTGCATTTCCTGAAGTTCACCATCAATGGATTGACAAGAAACATCCTGGAGAAATCAGAAAGGAGGGATCCGAGACATAAGGCATACACTGTTGACTTCAGCACGTTCTTTTTGCTGCCTTCTCTGTTTGCTCCTTTGTAGTGAATAGCTCTAAGTTGCTTAAAACAAAAACAAAAAAAAATGGTATTTGCTGAATCACAGAGACAGAAAGTAGAATGGTGGTTGACAAGGGCTGAGGGGAGGAAGGAGGGGGCAGGGAAAAGTTGGTGCATAATGGGGACATAGTTTCAGTTTTGTAAGATGAAGAGCTCTGGAGATGAGTGGTGGTGATATTTGCATGACAATGTGAAAGCACTTAATGCCACAAAACTGTACACTTAAAAAGGTTAAGATGGTAAATTTTATGTTCTATATATTTCACTGCAATTTACCAAAAAAAATGGTATTTGCTAATCTTCAAGGTCAATAAGGAAAGGGAAGAGTAACCAGGTAAATATGTCCCATTCTAAGCTAATTTTGAGGAGATCAGAAAGTTAAGGGAAAGGAATGTTAGTAACTGTTAGAAAGAAAGAAAAGTAGACATTGTCCCAGAAGCCTTCGACAGAGAAAAACAAAAACATTTGAGAAGCAGGATGAACATCAGGGCCGGTCCTAGGATTTAGCAGTAGGAAGACTTTTGATTGACATAGAAATGTAGAGGTAGCACATTCTTCCAGGCTGACTTCATCACAAAGCTATCATCCCCTTCACTCTTCATTGTCTTCTCCAACACATTGCCATTCTACCCTTCCTCAGAAGCCTCTTCCTTTGAAGCATGGGCTATTCTATAATACCATCCTTTTCCCATCCTCTTCCCCAGATCAACTGGTGGTATTGGCATCTGGTTTTCTCCCTCCTGGACTCTTGCCAGCTAATTAAGTAATGTCAATGTCCAGAGTAAATAAGATTGGCTAAGTCACCAACATGATTTATTACGTTCAGGAGGGGTGGGCAGAGGATGAGCAAGAGGGTCAGAGAATAGAGATGTTGATGATGTCCATTCTCCAGCCCTCTTGTCCATCCTCTACCCACCCTTCCTAAACACAAAAAAATCTTGTTGTGACTTAGCCGGCCTTATTTGCTCTGTTCCAAATGGCTGTCATCTTTAACAGTCCATTCCTGAGGTCACACTCTGCACAATAACAATAGTCATAGACCAGCCCATAGCACAATGGTTAAGTTATGTGAGTAGGGAGTCACATTCCATATGGCTGACTGCAGTTCAAATCCCAGGCCCAGTGGTTTAAAAAAATATACAGAGCATGTGTGTATGCCATGCTCAAAATCCTGACGGGATGGAGAAATGGAAGAAAGGGATTACAGCATAACCATGCCCCACTAGGGGAATGTTTTCTCTCTTTCTCTCTCTCTTTTCTAACAACAACAAAAAAAAACCCCACTCATTGACACCAAGTGCCAGGCATAGAGAAGAAGACTGAGTCCTCCATGAGAGCTGAGATCTAGTGATTTCAGAGACAAGGCAATGAAGATGTTCTGCTGTGAATTTACCCTGGTAGAGCCCATGTATCCTTCTCTCTGTCTTTCTTTCTGTCTCTCTGCCTCTGTCTTTTAATTTTTTTTTTATTTTTCTTTTTTAAAATGTTTTTTTCTTTGCTCTGAAATCCTCCTTTATCTTGGTAACAATCCCCTCTTCTTTCCCCCTCCCATCCAGGCAAACAGAAAGGGCAGGCCAGAAGAAGACTGAGTCCACCATGAGATCTGAGATCTAGTGATTTGGGTTTTCACTTTTTGTTTTTTTTAATTAACAAATAATTTTTGGGGTTTTCGCTTGCTTCTTTCTGTTTTTCTCTTTTTTTCTTTTTTTCTTTCTCTGTTTTCTTATCCTTTTTTTAAAAACCTCATCACTTTGCTACTCAGCCTCCACCCACTGAGTGTCTAGACAAGTCTAAGTGAAAAGTCGCCAAAATCCAAATACTATTTGGGTCCTCATATTCTTCAACTCCCACTGAATATATGCGACACAAAGGGAGAAAAACACAATGCAAAGAGTTTTCAGATCACATCCTCTTGTGTGCCTCTGATCACTCATATTGATCTTCTAGAAATTAGGAAGAAATGAATAATCTATCAGATGACTAGAAATCACCACAGGGGCAGAAGAAATATGCAAAACCAAGAAAATACCTCACCCCCAAGGGAAAAAAATAACTCCTCTTCATTCACAGACAGTACAATAGAACTCATAGAAGTGTCTGATAAAGAATTTAGAGTATTCATAGTGACAAAACTAACAAAGATGGAAGAGGAGAGACAATGAACACCAGAAGAAAAAAGCCGATGAGTTCCAGGAGGTGAGGAAGTTCTTGCAAGAGCAGAAAGAGGAAATACACACTATAAAAAAAGAATCAAATGGGGAACCAGCAGTTGGCGTAATGGCTATGTCATTGGACTCCCATGTAGTTGACCTCAGTTCAAGTCTTGGACCCGGTGGCTTAAACTCATGCTGGATGCATGTGTGCGTACCCAAGTTCCTGAGAGGAGAATGGAGGAGAAGGGATTGCAGCATGGCCATTCCCTCGGTGGGGGGGGGGGGGGAGGATCGCTGGACTAGTAAAATTCACCACAAAGACTAAGAAAATAGACCCAAAAAAATGAGAATAATATATGAGAAATACCAGAAACCATTAAACATACAAACTTCCAGATAATCGGTATCCCAGAAGGTGAAGAGACTCATAAGGACATTGACGATATATTCCATGAAATCCTGGAAGAAAACTTCCCAAACCTGCAGACCCAGACACAAGAAATACAAAGGATCCTAAATAGGATCAACCCAAGAAGATCTTCTCCAAGACACATTATAGCCAGAATGAGAAACACCAGAGACAAAGACAAGATACTCAAACTGGAAAGAGAGAAACATCAAGTTACCTACAAAGGATATTCCATCAGGTTAACAAAGAATCTCTCATCAGAAACAATGTGAGCAAGGAAAGAATGGGAAAATATATTCAAAGTGCTGAGTAAAAAACAATTTCAACCAAGAATACTATATCCAGCAAGATTATCCTTCATATGGGAAGAGAAGACAAGAACATTCTCAGATAAACAAAACCTGAAAGAATTTACCAACACCAGACCAGCTCTCGAAGAAGTTCTGAAAGGAGTGTTATCCCAGGAAAACTAAAGTCAGACACAGAAATAAGCATTCTAAAACAGTTAAGAAAATGGCCAGCTTAATAGTAGAGACAAGTCCAGAGTTTGACATTATCTTCCAGAATTTAAATGGAAAGATCACACTGCAACAGAAAATAAAATACATGAGTTTGGACTGGCAAAATAGAATTTTATGACTTTTGACTAAAACATTTCTGAATTTCTATGTTTTGTTTTCCAGTGTTAAGGGGTTTTGTCTTCTCTAAAGTTGTGGACGGGTCCATGTACCTACTATTGGAACAGAATCCTAACCTGTTTCCTGACTTTAAGTATTAAGCTAAGTTCTATTTTAAAAAATAATAATTTAAAAAAGAATAATGTGGAGATTCTGGGAGACATTGGGGTAGGGA
>NW_006159479.1:981843-1023970 GCF_000334495.1 Tupaia belangeri chinensis | reverse complement strand
AAAAAAGAATCAAATGGAACTGTTGGAGATGAAGGCTATAATACAGGAAGTCAAAACCTCCTTTGAAAGTATTAAAAGCATACTAGAGCATACAGAAAAATCGAATCTCAAAATGTAGAAGACAGGATCGCTGGACTAGTAAAATTCACCACAAAGACTAAGAAAATAGACCCAAAAAAATGAGAATAATATATGAGAAATACCAGAAACCATTAAACATACAAACTTCCAGATAATCGGTATCCCAGAAGGTGAAGAGACTCATAAGGACATTGACGATATATTCCATGAAATCCTGGAAGAAAACTTCCCAAACCTAGAGATCCAGACACAAGAAATACAAAGGATCCTAAATAGGATCAACCCAAGAAGATCTTCTCCAAGACACATTATAGCCAGAATGATCAAAACCAGAGACAAAGACAAGATACTCAAACTGGAAAGAGAGAAACATCAAGTTACCTACAAAGGATATTCCATCAGGTTAACAAAGAATCTCTCATCAGAAACAATGTGAGCAAGGAAAGAATGGGAAAATATATTCAAAGTGCTGAGTAAAAAACAATTTCAACCAAGAATACTATATCCAGCAAGATTATCCTTCATATGGGAAGAGAAGACAAGAACATTCTCAGATAAACAAAACCTGAAAGAATTTACCAACACCAGACCAGCTCTCGAAGAAGTTCTGAAAGGAGTGTTATCCCAGGAAAACTAAAGTCAGACACAGAAATAAGCATTCTAAAACAGTTAAGAAAATGGCCAGCTTAATAGTAGAGACAAGTCCAGAGTTTGACATTATCTTCCAGAATTTAAATGGAAAGATCACACTGCAACAGAAAATAAAATACATGAGTTTGGACTGGCAAAATAGAATTTTATGACTTTTGACTAAAACATTTCTGAATTTCTATGTTTTGTTTTCCAGTGTTAAGGGGTTTTGTCTTCTCTAAAGTTGTGGACGGGTCCATGTACCTACTATTGGAACAGAATCCTAACCTGTTTCCTGACTTTAAGTATTAAGCTAAGTTCTATTTTAAAAAATAATAATTTAAAAAAGAATAATGTGGAGATTCTGGGAGACATTGGGGTATTAAATAAGACCCCCAACGCACAGTCGATAATCCCCAAAATAGACAAGTGGGATTACATCAGACTAAGAAATTTCTGCATGGTGAAAGACACAGTAATTAGTATGAATAGAAAGGGAAACTACTTTTGTAAACTATGTGTCAGATAAGGGACTGATAACCAGAACTCACAAGGAACTCAAGCAGCTGTTCCGAAAAAAGATGATCAATCCTATTAAAAGATGGGAGAATGAGTTGAAAAAACCACTCTCTAAAGATGACATACGAATAGCCACAAGGCATATGAAAAAATGCTCAACATCCCTCATCATAAGGGAAATGCAGATCAAAACAACAATGAGGTACCACCTAACCCCAGTCAAAATGACTAAGATTAAAAAAACAAAAAATTGTAAGTGCTGGTGGGAGTGTGGTGAAAGGGAGACTCTCTTACACTGCTGGTGGGAATGTAAATTGTCCAGCCACTGTGGAGAACAATTTGGAGATTCCTAAAAAATCTACAAATAGAACTACCGTATGATCCAGCAGTCCCACTCCTTGGTATCTACACAAAGGACAGAAGAATACTTAATTGGAAAAGTGCTTGCACATTGAGATTTATTATGGCACTATTCAAAGTCTATTGCTTTGTCATGGAAACAACCCAAATGCCCACGAACAGATGAATGGATAGAAAAACTGTGACAAATATACTCAATGGAATACTATTCAGCCATTAAAAAAAAACCTGGCTTTTGACAGGAAGTGGATGAATATGAAAGACTTACTGTTGAGGGAAACAAGCCAGGCTATGAAGGAGAGGCATTGTATGTTCCCACTTAATATATATCGAATGCCCACACTCTGTGACTGAAACTAATTCACTAAAGGATATAGAAACATAGATTTAAGTACCAGATATAGTATGTGTGCAAGAGGAGGGTCTGATGAAGGACACTTAGAAGAAAAATAGAGAGGCAAAGTATTGATGTCACAGGGAGGTGTGGTATTGTCTGTTGAGGATGTTTTATGGTTTTGTCAACTGTGTTGGGGAGAGATGTTCACTTGTTGAAATATCCATTTTGTAAGACTAATAATGTGATTGAATGTATAAAAGAAAATGAAATGAAAAATAAATAAATTAATTTAAAAAAGAATAATGTGAGTAATATAAAGTTGGGCTAGAGCACCTCCTGGAGAGTTACCCAACCTCAGCTTCACACAGATAATGACTAGACAGTAAGGGCTTGTATTCTAATTCATGCTAGTTAGAACTCTCAAGTTCATGCTCTTCTCTTCTTAACATGGCCTCAGAAGGCATCTGAAATGTAAACCAAGAATTTCTGGTCATACACTCTCACCTTTCTACCACTCCTCTTTCTCAGCTTCATCAAAGGTCCAACCTCTCTCAATCCCTGCATTTACCCCCCAGCTTATCTCTGGTGGCCAGAGAAAGTGACAGGAAAATCCTTCTTGAGATGGTTCCTGTGGTTCAGCACCTGTGCACTGAACAACCTTTCTTTGATCACCAGGTTGCTGATTAAACTACCAAAATCCTCTAGACCTAAAATGGTTAATAATGTTATAATGGTGATGTAAGTGCTAGTTTAAACTTTTAATAAGTATGTTAAATTGGTTAGAACCAAGCAGAGAGAAAACAGCTGATGGCAGGTGGCTCCTGATAAGAACCATGGCTACCCCCAGTTAACCTCATAAAAATAAGGCCCTGTGCTTCCTTTCAGGACTGCTTGATCCTGCAAAAGGACAATCTCTCACAGTGATGTCACTGCTGGCATCCATTGAAGGACATGCTGTCCCTTCCATCTTCAAGATGATGACTCAGCCCCCAGGGGTCCCACAGGTGCCTGGAAAAAAATTCTCACTCCCTTTATTTTCCATCAACATATACCCACTGCCACTGAATGAGTGGGACAGTAAAACGTGTCCTTTAAAAAGGTCCTGTCTTCCCTCTTCTCCAATATCAAGGTTTGCAGGGAAAACAGAGGAATGAAATAAAGTGGACTTCTGCAGTTTAACATGAAAGCACATATATGTATGTTCCTTGTCACTGGGCATAACAAAAATATAACAAAGATGGGACATACCTGTCTGTAACAATTTCTGAGTCAGTTCATCAATAATATAGAGCCTGACCTAGTCAATCACTTCAACATTCTCATCAGCATATCCCTGTGGCCCTCTTGCCCATCCTCTGCCAACCCTTCCTAAAAATCCTAACAACTCTCTTTTTTCCCAAATTTTGAATGTTCTAGTACTATTAAAGGAAGTCACAAAGCCACGTTGATTAACTAAATTATAAATTTAACAGTTCAGAGGAACCAGCAGTTAGCGTAATGGCTATGTCGCTGGATTCCCACGTAGTCGACCGCGGTTCGTGTCCCGGACCCGGTGGCTTAAAACTCACGCCGGGCGCATGTGCGTGCGTGCCCAAGATCCCGAGAGGAGAATGGAGGAGAAGGGATTGCGGGGTGACCATCCCCCCTGGGGGGTGATTTCTTGCTTTCTGTCTCTATGTCTCTCTCTGTCTGTCTGGCGAACGCACGCGCCCTACAGTGAAAATCTCTCTCAAAAAAAAATAAATAAATAAATAAAAATTAAAAAAAAATAAAAAAAAAATTTAACAGTTCAGGTCTGTCCTAAATTTTCCTATGTTGTGATTCTCCATAGCAGCATTTCCACTCTATCCATGTTTTTCAAGTTCCCTACTCCAGTCCTCATAGTTTCTTAACTGCCCAACCAAAGAAGTCATCTCAGGATCAGCAGATGGCATAATGGTTACATTGCTGGACTCCCATGTAGTCAACTGTGGTTTGAGTCCCAGACCTGGCAGCTTAAAACTCATGCAGGGTTCGTGTGTGTGCATACCCAAAATCCTGAGAGGAAAATGGAGAAAAAGAAATTGCAGTGTGGCCATCTCATCTGGAGGTGTGTGTAATTTCTTGCTTTCTGCCTCTCTCTCTGTCTCTCCAGTGAGCACATGTACCTTATAGCAAAAAAAAAAAAAAAAAAAAAAAGTAATCTCTTCTACTCCACAAGTTCTATTTCCACTAACCTTCCTCACTTCTTTCTTGTCTGAAAAGTATCCTAGTCCTTTCTAGGGCCAATCAGTGCATCTGAATTTTTATCCATCCTTGCCTTCCTCTTCTAGGATGTTTTATTAATTCTATCAACAGTCTTTCTTATCTAAACAAGTAATCAATAAAGCAAGACTCCTCTTAATTCTACCTATTCTTCAAACCACCACCCTATAGTTGCCCTCCTAGTCACACCAAATCTATTTGTGGTACTCACACTCTCCACTGCCTTACCTCCTATTCTTCCTCAACTTGTCATAGTTCCCAATCCTATTCTTACATTGATGTGTCCCTGGCAAAAGTCTACAATCTCCTGTTAAACTCGGCCTTTAGTTTCCATCCTAAGTTCTCCAGTTTTCTGAAGTTATACTATGGACATATGTAAGGCGGCTCAGTGGGGAATTAAGCAAGGATACTGGATTTAGCAGAATTAAATGTTAAATTAAAAGTTCCAGGCCTGGGGTCAGCAGGTGGCATAGTGATGGCGCTGGACTCCCAAATGGCAGACCGTGGTTCTAGTCCTAGTCCTGATGGTAAGAAAAT
The DNA here is from genome assembly GCF_000334495.1 of Tupaia belangeri chinensis. Classification (NCBI taxonomy): domain Eukaryota; kingdom Metazoa; phylum Chordata; class Mammalia; order Scandentia; family Tupaiidae; genus Tupaia; species Tupaia belangeri. The sequence goes on along the minus strand of NW_006159479.1, from coordinate 1,019,262 downwards.
CACACCAGGTACATGTGCATATGTTCCCCAACTCCCAAGGGAATAATAGAGGAGAAGGGACTATAGCATGGAGATTCCCGGGGCGGGGAGGGGTAGTGATTTCTCACTTTCCCTCTGATTCTCTCTGGCAAGCACACGTGCCCTATGGCAAAAATAAAATAAAATAAAATAAAAGCTCCAGACCCAGCTACACTGGCAAGATGGTAGCACAATGCTCTATACTGGAAGTGTACAGAAGATTCAGTTTCTGTTTCCTGGTCAACCTGTTCATCCCTGGAGGCTGGAAAAGGCTGGAGGAAAGAGCTATAGTGTTAGACCCTAATGAGATTGTTTGTCTTTCTCTCTGTGTCTCTCTCATAAAAGAAAAATAAACTTTTTTAAAAAATTAAAATTTCCACATTAGCTTTCCTGAAATAAAATAGAAGTCCTTTAATTGAGTAAGTTGAATAAGTGCAAAGAATCCCTAGCAAAAAATATCTGAAATACATTTACCCACACTGCAAAAATTATATATGTAAATTCTTTATTTCTCTAGTGAAACATTCCGCTTTTCTCCTCTCATATATCACTAATTTGTTCAAAGAACATTTACACAATAATCTTTTGAATTTTCTGTTTTCTATGTTTCTCAACCAAAATTCTCTCCTTAAAAGTGTTTATTTATGAAAAAAAATGTAGCCTCTTTAAACAAGTGCTCAGACTTGAAAATGTTTAACTAATTTCATTTTCTTGATAAAGTTTATCTGTGATCAGAACTGAGTCATACCAAAAATACTTCTACAAGATTTGACCTTTTACTTGAATCCCACATTAAGATAATATTCTTAAAATGGTTATCAATAAGACCTTTGTTTTTAAAAGCACATTTAAAATAAATCACTTTTTAAAAACAGAAACTGTTTTCAATTAAGTCTTTTACAGGCAATCAGCTTGAAAGTTATACTTGTTCTCTTATTTTCTTTATATATAAATTATGCCCAAGAGTACCATGATAGCAGCACTACTAAACTATGCTTTACCTTTGTATTTACTTCTTGTCAAAATAAACTTACAAATTAATTTGTTTTTAAAGTGCTTTTTATGACCAATAATGACTTCATTGTATTAGTCCCAGGGTAAAAACAATGCAAGAAGCAACCATTTTTTATTAGCAGTGGAAAGCAAACAAACTACTCCAATTGCATGAGGATAATTCATTCTTAATTCCTTCTGATAAAGAGTTTTCTTGCAGTAGGAAAATTTTACTCAGTTTCAATACTTTATCATTTAGAAATTTTTCAGAGAGACTTTTTGCTTCAGTCTCTAATCAAAGTGATCCTGTGATTCCTACTGAGGACTAACTACTTGCATCCTACATGTTTTAATCATCTAACCTTTGGTCAATAAACTCCTGTCTGCCCTTAAAATGGTAGGAGCTTATTTGATAGGTAATCTAAAAATACTCATTCCAAAATAGGTTTTTCTCTTATTTCTCATATTTCCCATGCTTTTCCCTTTGATTAGGCCTTCCACTCTATCCATGTTAGAGGCTATTTTTATTAGTGGCAGATTTTGCATTTTCCTAATAGATTTACTATGAACATCTTAGAGGATGAAAAAAAAATTTTTTGAACTGAATGAGAGCAAGTCTGGAAGGAAAATAACCTGTGAATGAAATTATATATATATAATATATATATATATTATATATATATTATCTTGCTGCTTCTAAAATTAGCAGTAGCAAATGGCAGAGTTTTTAAAAATTCAGATCAAGGTTAGAAGTGATATTTACTAAAAGAACCTAGAAATGAGAAGAGTCAGAGAAAAATGAAGAATTGGTCAAAGCTGAGTAACATCAGCAGCCCAAAGAAGGGAGAACAAGGCTGGAAAAGAAAAACAAAATTCAACTTCGAGTAGCTGGATAGATTGGAACCTATGAGAATCTGGGATAAGTTCAGGAACAATGGGGCACTATACATGTACAGGAAGGAGAGTGGATGGGAGTATAATGGTGACCTAGCAAGAAGTTTAATTTGAAAGCACAAAGGACAGCATTAAGAACAATCATACATTTCAAGGAAAGTCCATCTTTCATTTCTGTTGGATCACAGACTACCCAAGTTAGACCAAGCTAATGGGGAAAGGAAAAAAAATCACAGGATTTCTCTAATCTAGCACTGAAGTAGAAACTCCATCCAAACTGCTCCTTTTCAAATAGGTAGACCTGTTAGAGATTTTATTGAGGAATATAAGTGCCTTGTACAAGGAAAAAGAGAATATCACCTTTTCATAGGAGAGAGAAAGGACCGTCACATCATTTCCTGATGTTGAGGACAGCAAGAAAAAGTGTGTCCCCTAGGAGTTAAATGAAAAAGAAGAAAGGAGATCTAAAAGTTAATGTAATTCTTTGAGAAAAACACTAACATATTTTTTTTTTACAATTGTTTCATCCTTATCTTTCACTGAACTCTAGAAGTATAATTATATCCATCAAGTAATAGCCATGTAATAATGGAAATTGAATTATAATTTTCTGTATTCTTCATAGATGCTATGATGGCTAATTTTATGTGTCAACCTGACTGGACCATGAGGTGACCAGGTATTTAGTCAAACATCACTCTGTGTGTGTCTCTGAGGATATTTCTGGATGAGATTAACATTTAAATTTAAATTAATAGATTCAAGACCAGCAGGTGGCATGGTGGTTAAGGCACTGGACTCCCACAAGGCTGACTATGGCTCAAGTCCCAGACCTGGTGTCTTGCTGTCTTGCCTTCTCTCTTTTTCTCTCTCTCTCTCTCTCTCTCTCTCTCTCTCTCTCTCTCTCTCTCTCTCTCTCTCTCTCTCTCATCAAATTAAATAATAATAATACTAAATACAATTAAATAAATATTTCTTTTAAAGTAAGTAAATAAATAGATAGACTGGGTAAAGTAGATTGCCTTAACTAATGTAAGTTGGCCAAATTCAGTCAGTTGAAAGTCTCAGTAGAACAAAAAGACTTAGTAAGAGAAAATTCTGCCTGCCTACCTTCTAGCTGGAACATCTGTCTTTTCCTGCCTTCGAACTCAAACTAAAACATCATCTCTTCCTGAATCTCAAGCATACTGGCCTCCAGACTAAAATGTACACTACTGACTCTTTCAGATCTCAGTTTGGCGACTAATTCTGTGAACCTTGGGACTAGTCAGGTTCCATAATCACACAACCTAATTCCTTATATTACGTGTATTCTTACAATCTATTGGTTCTGTTTCTCTGGAGAACTCTAAACAAATGTTTCTCTAACTTTTATAAAGTTATATAAAAGATATTGAGTCTTCCCCAGACCCACAGCCCTTTGCCTGCTCTTATACCACTAGCAGTAATTCCAAGAATGAGTTGAGGAAAACATCACACCCAGACTAAAAAGGTACTAGCCTCAGCACCACCACCACCACCATTTTCAGAGCTGTCACATTCAGTCAGGGCTATTTACATAAATATACTTCCTTTATATTGCCTTCTAGAAGAAGACTGTTTTAAACAACTTCACTTCTAAGGACAGACTAAGAGAAGAATGGAGGAGTGTGACTTTGGGCCCACTGTCTGGTATATGCTGTAACAGTAACTGTACACTTTCTCTGTCTCCCCAGTGAATGAATGAAAGAATGAAGGCAGATTGATCAGGTTTGCAAGGTCTTAGACAACTAGACAGAACATATCATACAAAGTGAGGGCCAGCAATACGTCTCAAGGCAAGATGAAAGAGTAAATAAGAGTGATATAAAAATCTTATTCATCAAAATTCTGGAGTAAGTGTGGCTTATTATCACAAACACACACACACACACACACACACGTAGACAGAAAATGATAAGGAACTGCAACACCAGGGAAAATCAGCGCATGGTGTGCTGGTGTGCAAGGGCCCAGGATGGGAGAGCCACCTAAGAGGGGATACTCGAGGCAGAGCAAGAGAAATATTTTCATAGTTATCATAAGTAGTAAACTGTCAAGGAGAAAAGAAGTGTCGGGACCAGCAGTTGGCGTAATGGCTATGTCGCTGGACTCCCATGTAGTCGACTATGGTTCAAGTCCTGGACTCAGTAGCTTAAACTCATGCCGGGCACATGTGCGTGTGTGCCCAGGATCCTGAGAGGAGAATGAAGGAGAAGGGATTGTGGCGTGGCTATCGTCCCTGAAGGGTGATTTCTTGCTTTCTGTCTCTCTGTTTCTCTCTTTCTAGTGAGCACATACACCCTATAGCAAAAAAACTCTCAAAAAAAAAAAAAAAAAGAAATGTCAAGTGAACTCTTAGGAAGCTTTTTGTATGGTTTCACTCTGTGAAATCCCTATACAAAATCCTTTATCAATAAAAACTTACAGCAAATATTTACATTATTCTTCAAAGCTTTTTGAGTTGGGCTGTTGTTTTGTTGAATATTACACTACAAAGAAACAAACCATACCAGAAGATTGGGTTTTGTGTGAGTTTCACTTCATCAGACACAGTCTAGGATATCTTTCCCAATGCCCCATCAGCACAGACCTTTCCTATTACTTTAACAATCTACAGTCCCCAATAAACAATGGGGTCATTATTAAGAACAGTAGAAGGGCCCTTTTGGCTCTCTGAGCAGCTCCATGGTGGTTGGCAAGAATAAGTGCCTTACCACAGGCAGCAAAAAGGGATCCAAGAAGAAAGTGGTTGATTCATTTTCTAAAAAAGCTTGGTATGACATGAAAGCACCTGCTATGTTCAACATAAGAAATACTGGGGTGGGGGCAGGGGAGACCAGCAGTTAGCATAATGGCTATGTTGCTGGACTCCCATGTAGTCAACCACGGTTCGCATCCCAGACCCGGTGGCTTAAAACTCACGCCAGGCGCATGTGTGTGCGTGCCCAAGATCCCAAGAGGAGAATGGAGGAGAAGGGATTGCGGCGTGGCCATCCCCCCTGGGGGGGGGGGTGATTTATCGTTTTCTATCTCTCTGTCTCTCTCTGTCTGTCTGGTGAGCACACGCACCCTATAGCAAAAACATCTCAAAAAAATATAAAAAGAAATACTCGGAAAACACTAGTTTCTAGGACTCAAGGAACCAAAATCACATCTGATAGCCTTAAGGGCCATGTGTTTGAAGTGAGCCTTGCAGATCTGCAGAATGACAAAGTTGCATTTAGGAAATTCAAGATAATTACTGAGGATGTTCAGAGCAAAAAACTGCCTGACTAACTTCCACAGCATGGATCTTACCCATGACAAAATGTGTTCCATGGTCAAAAAATGGCAGACCATGATTGAAGCTCATGTCGATGTCAAGACCACCGATGGTTATTTGCTTCGTCTCTTCTGTTTTGGGTTTACTTAAAAATGCAACAATCAGATATGGAAGACCTCTTATGCCCAGTATCAGCAGGTCCGCCAAATCCGGAAGAAGATGATGGAAATCATGACCCGGGAGGTGCAGACAAATGACTTGAAAGAAGTGGTCAATAAACTGATTCCAGTCAGCATCGGAAAAGACATAGAAAAGGCCTGCCAGTCCATCTACCCTATCCACGATGTCTTCGTCAGGAAAGTCAAAATGCTGAAGAAGTCCAGGTTTGAACTGGGAAAACTCATGGAGCTTCATGGTGAAGTTAGTAGCTCTGGAAAAGCTACTGGGGATGAGATGGGTGCCAAAGTTGAACAAGCTGATGGATATGAACCACCAGTCCAAGAATCTGTTTAAAGTTTAGACTTTTATTAGTGACAAATAAAAAGTCCTATTTGTGACAGTTTCCATCTGAATATTCTTTTTAAATAACCTGAAAGCTTGGTGAATCAGATACTCTGATTTGAAAATGAACATTTTTGACCTGTATGAGTTTTATTAAATAGTTGAAAAGGGGGGGAAAAAAGAACAGTGGAAGGATAGAGTTTTAGTATTTTTTGGTCTTTATCTTACCTTACTTTTATAACTCTTAAGTATCTTATAACATACAACATTTATCAATTAACTCTAGGAAAAAGAAAATTGGAATATGTTCAACTTTTTGCTCTAGGCATGGTTGTAAGTTTCCTCTACAATGTTCCACATGAATAAATGGTTAGATAGATCCTTTATATAAAATGAAGAGAAGGTAGCAAATACCAGTTCAAATAATATTTTCATCTTAAGAAAAGACTAGAAAACAACCTAGATTTAAAAAGGAATGCCAAATGTAACCACTCTATGAACTACCTGTCAGAGGCATCATAAAGAAGAATCAGATACTAATATAGCATAGTATCTTAGATGATAATTAAATTCTAAATTCAGCATGTAGGAATAAAATCATATCTCTTCAAAATTACTCTTGAAAAATCTCTAAAAAGTGCACCAGGTTGGGAACCAGCAGTTAGTGTAATGGTTATGTCGCTGGACTCCCACATAGTCGACCACGGTTTGCAACCAGGACCTGGTGGCTTAAAACTCACGCCGGGCACGTGTGCGTGCGTGCCCAAGATCCTGAGAGGAGAGTGGAGGAGAAGGGATTGTGGCGTGACCATCCCCCCTGGGGGGTGATTTCTCGCTTTCTGTCTCTATGTCTCTGTCTGGCGAGCACACGCAACCTATAGCGAAAACCTCTCCAAAAAAAAAAAAAAGAGTGCACCAGGTAGAGACATACCATCTCTCGGATCTAACACATCTAGATTTTCTTACCGAGTTAGAACAGATGACTTGTGGCTTTGTCTGGGACCAGAAGCCTAGCCTCTGGTTGGACACTATGGAGTAACAACAGTATACTTTATCAATAAATACCATAATCACACTCAGCACAATGAAAAATTCACACTCTGAGCAGCACAGGGGAACAGAGCTGATCAAGGCAACAGCAGTTCTTTTCTACCTTATTCTAACATACTCTAAAGTAAACACTCATTAGTTGGAATAGAAAGCAAAATTATCTAAGTATAGTTGTATTTGCTTAAGCTAAACATATATCTTACAGGACTTAACTCTTCTGAAAGGCAGGGGCCAGGGGGGTGGGGTATGGGAAACAGAGCACATCCAAGTGGTGGACTTGACTCTCAAACTGATACCCAAGGTTGCTCCATCTAAATCTGTTTAGGTGCTTAGCCTCACCACCAAATATACTGGCTGACAGTTTTCCTTAAGTACTCAGAATTATCTTAACAGTGGAGAAAGGGGAAACTGCCTCCAGAGTAAACATTGCCCCAGAAAAGATTAATTTAAGAAAACATCTAAGAAAAGCCACAGTCTGTTTTCCACTGATTCAACAGGTTAGCTGTGGCCATACAAAGGCCTGAAATGATGGTGATAACAGATACAAACCATAGTTTATTATTTTTTTTTTTTGCTTTCATTTTTATTTTATCTCTTTCATGAGAAAGAAAGACAGTCACCCTCTACGGGGTCTCGTCACACTACAATCCCCTTCCTCCAGCCCTCCAGTTAGTCAAAATACTGGGTACTTGTTTCAGGCCTACTGGGGATCCACTCTGTGGTTGGCCATGTGGCTTCCAGCACTACAGAGAAGTATGCTACTAAGACTAAGCCCATAAACCATGTTTCTAAAAGCTGAGAAATTAGAGGAAACTAATTCTCAGTTCCAGAGTCAAGAGCATATGATTCATCCAAATGCTGCTAGAATAAGGAGAGGTGGTGTGAACACAGCTAACTTTAAACACCTTGCCTTATAAAGCATTAGGCACCCAACTGGGACACGGAGCACCCACTCCTTTAAGAAAGCCCTTTGACCACCTATAACTACTGCCCATATCCTAGCATCAGGACAGACAAAGGTAGAGGCAGATGCATCTGAGGAAAACTGTATGGGATCTATTTCAAGGAATCCTCCACAGTTCTCTGTCTCTGTTCTCCAATTGTCATCATCCCAGAACAGCCTAACAATGTGGTTCCCAGACTAGCCCTTGTCTTTTCTTCTGGGTTGAAGAAAAGGCAGAACAATGATGACACAGTAACAATGAGAGGACAGAAGATGTGGAATTAAAGTATGAAGAGGTAAATAGAGACAGAAACTGCTGCCAGAGAGGCTGAGTGGAAATAGCACGATCACCACATTCCACTGCATTCATGTATTCATTCAACAAACACTAATCAAGTGTCTATTATGTGCACATTCTGTTGAGCAATACTCATGAGTAACTGTCTTAAATGGGGATTGTTTTCGGTACCTTTTTTATTCTTAAGACACAGCACTTGCTATGTTGCCCAGGCTAGCCCTGCCTTTACAGTCCCCCTGCCTGAGCTGCTGAAGAGACTGGAACTACAGGTGCACAGTGCCTCATCTGACCCAGTATCTTTTTTTCATTGAAGCTCACTGCCTCATCAGGGGGTAAGCAAGGGCTTTTCCAAATGCAGGTCATCCTACTTTCATACCTTAATGCAATTAGGAGGCTCCCGACCCTGGAGGTAATGAAAAGAAGGGGAAAATTTGGCTTCAGTTTCAGGCTAGGAGAATTGCCTCAGATACGGTTGTCTTCCAAAATCAGAGCAGGGACTGGGTTCACATAGTGTTCAGTGGTAAAACAACGCTTCATTTTCACTGCGGATCCCTGGAGGGACATTTTTAGGACAGAAATTTGAGAACACTTGGATTAGTCACTAGAGCTAAAAAGAGAAACCAATGAAGATAATTTATAGTATTACAAGAAATTTTTAAGCTCAGAGAAATAGGACTTACTCTATAAGATCTCAACATGAGTTAACATAAAGCAAGGGTTGTATGTGGTGAAACTGATGGGGGATTCATTTCATCTTCTGATGGAAGAAAGATGCCGCAGTCCAGTTTCCATTTCTCAAAAAGACCATATTTTGCCTGCGGTTAAACAAATGAAGAAAATGTTGTTCAAAGCCACAAAATTCATCTTTTCCTTGACTGAGCAAAAATGTGCCTATCTATGACACTGCAAATTTAAAGCTGTTAGAAAACAAGATTATAGACAAGAAAATCCAGCCACTTTTTTCTATAATCTATCCTCAAAACTGAGACTAGGATCTTGGCTTTCCTTGATATTGCATATTGGTCTCTCTCTTTTTCTGTCAAAAATTGTAACTATTTCCCCTCGCTGTCTCTCTCTGTCTCTCCTGAGCAATTGCATGCTCCCTAGGGCAAAAAACTTTTATAAAATTGTATTTTTTTTTTAATGTAATGGTAAGAGGTCAGTAGGTGGCATGGTGGTTACGGTGCTGGACTCCCATGTGGCTGACCACAGTCTGAGTCCCAGACCGGACAGCCTGTTTTCTCACTTTCACTTTTTCTCTCTCCCACCCCCTGCACCATGAGCATATATGCCCTATAGCAAATCTTTAAAATAATAATAATAAATAAAATTAAATAATCATTTTTGAAAAAAATAAATAAAGGTAATGGTGAGCCCCAACAAGCTAATGTCCTATTGTAACTATGCCTGCATGTGGCAAAGCTGAGAGACAGTGGATGATCAAAAAGTACCCAGACCAGGCTCCAAGTAGAGAATTCTATGTTAGCAGAAGATAACACCTTTCTCATGTCAATTAATATTTTGTTCCAAAACACACCTCACTCAGAAGGTCAGGTTATTTATCTCATTATAGGATGCAATAAACCTTCAAGCACAGGGCAAATAATTTATCATTCTTATTGTGCCATTCTCTTGCATCTGATTAGGAAAAATAACTTCTACTGGTACAAATACGGAAACATAGAACTGCTGATTGCCTAACTCTACTCTATAGTTTACAAGTCATCTGCTTTTAACAGTGGAAAAAAGATGTTATAAAGGCCAGTCTGAGAACCTAAAGAACCTAGTCTGATGTGAAGAAGGAGGTGCTCAGGTAAAAGATGACAAGTTTTCAGCCCCTTACATGTGCATTTCCAGAGGAATGACAAGTGAACAAAAAGAAGGAAAAGCTTTCATCAGTACCAGAAACTTGTGAGGGTAAGTCCACTGCCAGAAACATTGAGGAATTTCTGGAGGCAATGCAGAGGCACAGAAGCCTGATCCCTGCCTCCTCTCTACCCCCACCATACAACCATAGCAAAGTAGAGACCATGACACTTGTGTTATGGTCTCTATTAGCACATCCTAAAAGGAGGGCAAAGACAGGCAAAGGGCGGGCAGTCACACAAAGCACACTGAGGCACTTTCCTCAGAGAGGCCTGCAATGCTAGACCATGCCCTGCATGAGCATATGGGCACAGGAGTGGTGTTCCTGACAGAGATGGTCCATCTGCCCAGAGATATAGTTTTGACCAAATTGTGATAGCTTAGGGGCCAATAGGTGGCATGATCATTAAGGTGCTGGATTCCCACGTGGCTGATCGCAGTTTGAGACCCAGACCTGGCAGCTTTCTCTCTCTCTCTCTCTCTCTCTCTCTCTCTCTCTCTCTCGTGTTCTATAGCAAAATGTTAAAAATAATATTAATAATAATTAAATAGTAGTAATAATAAAATTAAATAATTCTTTTTTTTAATGTGATCATCTAAAACCCTGCTTCTTCACACTCTCTGCATCCCTATTCCACAGGTTCTGGACCACTGATACAGTGATGCAAATTTATAACAAATGCAAATGTCTCCTGTTCCTGTCATTTGAACCTGAAAGATTTGTGTAGGTCCCCATATCATTATTTTAAGTTTATTTATTTATTTCCTACATAAATAAGAGAGATTGAGCTATAACACTCCCAACAGGGTCTTGATGCCATGATCCACCAGTCTCAGCCAGTGAAGGTCATGGGCAGATTCACACCCAGCCCATTCAGGGAGGTCTTCGGATGTGAAACTCTCATGTGGGTCTGCCTCACAATATGTCATGATTTACTGCTGCACCACCATCCAGGCCCTCATACCAATTTGTGATAGATCTCACCTCAACTCCTACTTCATTGTAAGAGTCAACAATAACACAGATTTAGCTGTAAGAATGAACAAGTACAGTAAAAGCCCATTTAGTCAACCTGCACTAGATGACCATATGTTGAACTATTGTTCCTTATGTTCTCAGGAAAACATACTAGCTGAAAACCTGGCATACTCAGTACTCATGACTAACATCCTGTGCCCTCATAAGCCTGCAGATTCTAATCATACCAATTGCATGGTAAGCTAACCAAGGGTCAACAGGTAGTAAAGTTGTGCCACTTGCATTTATTATTATGAGTGCATAATTCAACTAAATATTATGTTATCTGTTGAACTAGGACCCAAAAGGGGTTATATTTCTAAAAAAAAAAAAAAATTTAAAAAGGCAGATCAAAATATTTTACTGAATCAGTAAATATGAGTTGCTAAGAAGATCTGCTCTTGAGCCAGACTTGTGGCCTAGTGGTTAATGGAGTTGGGTCTCACACAGTCAACTATGCGTCGAGTCCTGGCCCCATTGACTTGAAAAACACACCAGGCAAGTGTGTGTGTATGTGTGTGTATGTGCATGCACCAGAATCCCAACAGAATGAAGAAATAGAGGAGAGGGGATTGAAGCATGACTACTCCCCATTGGGGGGTTCTTTCACTCTCTCACACATATGCACTTTCACATGCACACATACCTAATGACAAAAAAATTAATGATTATTATCATCATTATTCCTTTAAGTGTATGTACAGAGATAGGTGATGACTGCTAGCAAGAAAAGAAAGAATGAGCTATTTAAGTTACCAAATAATTTGGAAGCTCCTCACTATGTGAATATGTAAAAACTATTCTTTGATTAAGCCATAAGCAACAACGCTTCTAGCCCTTCAGCTGGAACTTCTGCAACTTTTACTATCTATGCTCTTCAGTCTGGCATGTTAAAAAGAGAGACTGATTTATCTGTGAACTAATTATTTCATGAATGGATTCTTTTCTCCCCAGATATGGCATCAGCTCTTCAAGAATCATGTCTTACTTTTCTTTTGTGGCTCCTAAGAGCTTCAAGTGAGTCTTAGTATTCATTTAATCTAATTAAAATAAAGCATGTGCATTGAAATCCTGTGTCCATTATATCATACTGTAGGACATTGCCAAATTAGTAATTAAATGTACTATCTTAGTTAGCACTAAATGATTTCTTCACTTTCTGGGGGTTTTTTTGGTTTTTTTTTGTTTTTTTTTAATATTCAACATGCTTTTTTTCTTTCTTACAGCCAGTTCTTACAACTTTGGAATTTACAGTATTTTCATATTTCCATAATGACACCTGCTGGTAGGAGAAGAATGGATGAACTGCAGGAATTTTATTCAAATAGTTAGAGCCAGCCAGAGTGCAGTATGAAACAACTAATATTCCTGACTATGCAAAGAGTAAATCTCATGATTCAAAGATCTAAGTACTAAAAATTTGACAGAATAAGATGTGTTATTTCCATTTTCCAATCAGAATAATGCCTGTCCAAAGCAAAACTGCATTTAAAAGTAGTTACTATTAAGGGCATCGAAATGATCAATTCACTTCTAAATATTCAACATTTTACTATATTTGAGAAATGGCATTATGCATGTAGATATTTAAGAGATTATCATTCTCTTGTGCTTATTCTGTTTTTATATAATTAATTGCTGGATCAAAGTTTCAGTGAGTCAGAAGACAATGAATAGGGCATTAACTTCAATGGTACCCTGCCTTCTTGACCATAGGGAACATGTGAAAAGATGTGGTAACCAGGCCAGCCACTCTGGAAATGCAGCTGGAAGTTTAACATAAGCCTGGGTCTCCTGTCATAGGTCCTAAATAAGAGACATAGCTGTTGGGTTTCTCTGTCCCATGTCGTAAGCTTCAAGAGGGCCAGACTCATGCCTGCCTTCCATCCTAGTACTCATCACACTGACTAGCACATAGCAGGCATCAATGAGTATTTTTAAACAAATCTGTGTGTGCATGCAGAGGTCAAATAGACTCAACTCTGGGTAGACCTTGTCCAGACACAAAGATGTTAACTAGTTTAGATGAGTTTATCTTGACAATACCTGAGGGCATTGATTTAACTCAAAAGTATAGAGAGCAGGAAAATTAGTCAGGATGGTCCCAAATAAATTATGGATAAGCTACATGCACACAGGTTACTTAAACAGTTAACAAGTAAATGTGTAACTCATTATGATACATATTGCCTAGATTTTTTCTTATTTAACTGACAAGACTTCTTCATTAAAAATCAGCCACGTGTCTGCAACAAGGAGGCGAGAGGTAATCTCAGAACAATTTCTCTTGCTAACTTCCTGCAGGTTACAGTCCATACTAATCTTCACCTAGTTGACTATCTACTTGTGATTGTTTTATCTTTACAAGTATGCTAATTACTTTCTTGTTCCTAGACTTTCTTATGTTTGACTCTTTCACTCACAGAAAGATGAGCTTATAGGCAAAGTGTAAGAATGTAGACTGTTTCTGATTCCTTATTTCAGAAATATTCCTCTTCTTCCAAAACAGTAAGTCAAGGGACATAATTATCACATTTATTACTCAAAAGTTGCAATTTGCTTTCAAAAAGGAAACCCCCTGAGCATTTCAAAAGGTGTTCCTTTTACTACCAACGTGGATTATAAATCAATTCAATAACTACTACAAACATCTACTATGTACTAGCCCTATTAAGCACTGGAAAAAAAAGAAAGCTTGAGTCTTGTCTTCAAAGAATAGAGCTCATCATTTGCTGTCACAGGCATTAGCCTAGTCTGCTATGACTATGAGGACTAAATCACACCCTAGCTAACCTGGTGTTTCCAGCTCCCATTCCCACCTCACAGAGGCTCTGTGTGCATGTGGCTGAGGTATAGCAATCAGAAGGAATGTGCTATTCCAGGGTACCCTGGTTCATTAGGACAACCCCACAAATAGTAAACCTAGTTCCCAGATTCCAGCATTTCACCAGAATCCAGCACCTGGCCCAAGGCTTTGCTCATCAGTATGTTTCACTGTAAGATGAAGCCACATAGAAAAGCTTCAGTGATTCAGAATAATGTAATCCTTGAGCTATATCAAGTGAACACGCGCGCGTGAGTGTGTGTGTGTGTGGGTGTGTGTGTGTGTGTGTAGTGGTAGACACACTGAATTGGAATACATTTAGCCCAATATCTGATGTGGCTGGTGAAAGCACTTCAATCTTCGCTTTATACCCAGAGAATGTATCATCGTGATTCATTTCGTCTTGGGCTTACCAAAGACAAGAATCACAGGGAAAACCCCAACTCTCTTCCTAATATCCTTATATCAAAATTCACTTTGAAAACATAAAATATTTCCTCATCTAGATCTGTGACTTAAGATAAACCTGTGAACTGTCAGAGAGAGGTCAAGGAATAAAGGAAAACAATATTTGTACTGAATGCTTATCACATGCCAACCACTAAACTCGGTGCTCCTCTAAGTCCCACAACAATCCTATGAAGGATTATCATTCAAACTTTACAACTGAGGAAACTAAAGTTCAGAGAAGCTAGGAAACTTGCTGAAGTTACACATCTCAAAAGTGACAGAATCGAGGCCTCTCCTTCCATGACAGCAGGCTGCTTCCTCACTACACATATTATCAGACTACTCATGAGTATGTCCATGTGACAGGGTAGATATGGGACAGAGCAGAGCTGGCTTTCATGAGGTCTAAAGCTTACACAAATTTTGTGCTCCTCTATAAGGAAAAAAACATTTAATATAAAAAAAATTATTGAGAAAAGGACAAAAATTAAATGAGTTTAAAGTTTTTTTAAGTTGATAAATACCACAAATATTTTTTTTTCAATTTGCACTACCGTTTCTGAATTTTGGTGTGAATAATAATTCTGAAAAAAAATAGGAAATTAACCTGAAATGAAAGCATACCTGAAGATAAACCAAATGTTCCTACATTGCAATGAGCTCCAGAATTTAATAGATTCTTCTTATACCACATACTATGACTTATTAATGAACCTGTATGAGAGTTCTGTCATGGAATGCTTGTGTCTCAGGGCATTTCTCTTTCTTAGCTGACAATTTTGCCCATCCTTTCCTCTGAAACCACCAGCCTTTATCAGAACAAGATGCAACACATACAGTAAGACAAGATCTAGAAGATGCAGAAAACATGTAGTTTACACAAACAATCTTGCTTTTTCACTTTCAGGCTTGTACCCTACAAACACAAAAATTCTGACAAAATTTATTCCAGGCTATTCTAATTTAAAACGAGGGGAAAAAAACGTCGGGGGAACAATAGCATAGTAGAAAACCCAACACCACAAGGAGGATCCATATGGGAACGTTCCTGTTCATGTCTAGAGACCTCCCTGAATACTTTGGGCACATGCATGCCCATGACTTGAGGCTGCCTGAGGCTGGAGATGAATTGCAGCATCGAGATCCTGTTGTAGTGCTATTTCTCTGTCTCACTCACTCATGGAAGAAATAAATGAGCTTAAAGAAAAAAATTAAAAATATATCCTGAGTTTATAATTGTAGACTTGGCATTATCAAGCATAATCCAGACAGGAGAGAACTATCTATTTAGCTAGATATCGATTCTGCTCACAATTTTATGTCTGCCAAAGGTAAGAATCTTCTACAAGGTAAGAATTTTCCACAATTGAACTTCTCAAACCTTGTTTCCAACCTTACACTACCCCTATATTCCCAGTGATGAGTTACCAAAGGACTGGCTCATATCCTTAATGCTTTCACCTTTGCTCCCTTGATCCATGCTGGGTGAACTGTCCAGCTGGTGGTAGAAGTATTCCTGAAAGCCATTTCTTACCCAAATGGCTAATAAGGAACTTCAAACTACATTTAAATATCTCGTTAAACTAAAGGTATCCCTTGTTCAGCTTCCTCTAGCCAAATTCAAAGCACGGTCATAAAACAAACTGTGATACGAATGAAATTAGAGTGGAAAGAGAAGGTAATCTTGATTGATCACTTTTAAAACACTTACTTTTGCAGGACTAACCCCATAGTGCAGTGGTTAAATGTCATGCTGAGGAAATCCAATCCCACATGGCTGATGGAGATTTCAATCCCAGCCCCAGTGACCTGAAAAATGTGCTAGGCATGTGTGTACTCAGATGGAGAAAATAAGTTAAAAGGGATTGTGCCATGATAGGGCCCTGGTGAGGGGTTCTCATTCTTTCTGTGTCTCTGTATCTCTCTTGTGCATACTCATTCACTCTCTGACATAACAAAATCTTTCTTTTGCAAAATTCAGAAAATACATGACCATGTAACCATACTGCTAGTGCCCTCTGAAAAGCCTTCTTCATTAGATTGCCTTCATTAGATTGCCTTCATTAGATTGTATTATAGGAAAATAGATGTGGAAAAGATGTGATCCAGAGGACATTTGATGAACCTAAAAAAGTCTCTGGGTGCCTCAATGTATCAGGCGAGACTTGGTTCAAAAGCAGACACCGTATAAAGAAGAGTATAAAGGTCCAACAGTCTTCTGTATTTCAGTAACTTGAATAAATCGCAGTCAACCAGTTTGGCTGAGATTTGCACAAATGTTACCTCCACAATCCACTGTAAAAGAACTTTAAAGACCAATACAGTGTGGTCTAAAAACTGAGATTAGTTTTCTTGGCCTTTTCTTTTTCCTCTTCAGGGTGATAGTTTCATATCTTGTACACATGCTTATAATGGGCCATTTTGTGGAAAAATTACCAGTACTATTGTCCCACGCATTATTTTTAAGAGCTTAATCTAGACTGGAATATTATTGTGGTCTCTCTTGTAAAGCCATCAAAGCTTAAATGTCTAGTTTCAGTGAAGGCAAATTGGTTTTCATCAAGGACTGAAAAAATAAATATGATCCTTCACAAAAAGACAGTGTGAGGTCTCTTTATTCTATTGGATTTTGCCTGTAGAGTTGATCCTTCAAAGGGAAATACCCATTAATTTCAGCTCCAAAAACACACAAAATTGACACCACAGGATTGTAAGCCTTCATTTAACAACTTATATAACAACTTATATAAACAACTGCCTCTTTCCCCTCCTGTTGCTACCTGAATTCAATGGAATGGACCAGGGATATTAAGAATGCCTCTCTTTCCAGTCACAGATACTCGGCAAACAAATCCTTTAATCTTTCAGACCAAGAAAGTAGCGCTCTTCCTAACACTTAATCATAAATAAATAAATAAATAAATAAATAAATAAATAAATAAAACTTTTTCTAACAGCTGTAAAGTCAAAACCAAACAAACAAAAATAAAACCTTTTGTCATCAATAAATAAAAACTTTTTCTAACAGCTGTAAAGTCAAAACCAAACAAACAAAAATAAAACCTTTTGTCATCGTTGTTTAGAACTCTAAAACAAAAACAAAATCACATCATAAATTCTCTGCCATAATGCTGGTTCATAAAAGAAAGGATATGCACAAATTTAACTTCTGGCTACCATGTGCCAGGAACTTCTATACATACATGCTTCATGCATATCCTTTAGAGGTAATTACTATTACCTATAACTTATTGATAAAGAAACTGAGACTGAGAGAGATTAAGATATTATTCCCCAAGATCTTACAGCTATAAAGAAGCAGGGACAGTATTTTAAATGATGACAAGGAAACTATAAAAATTTTTAAACAAGAAATTGAAAATGATACAAAAAAGTGGAAGGACATCCTATGCTCCTAGATTGGAAAAATTAATATAATCAAAGTGTCAATTCTGCCCAAATTAACCTATAGATTTAATCTAATCCCAGTCAAATTATCTGAGATGTCTGTTACAGATTTAGAAGGAAGAAAAATCATAGAATTAGTCTGGAATCATAAAAGATCCCATATTACCAAAGCAATACTATGCAAGAAAAGTAGAATAGAAAGCATCTCACTCTCTGAGCCCAAAATATATTACAAAGCTATAATAATCAAAACAGCATGGTATTAGCACAAAAACAGGCAGGTAGACCAAAGGAACAGAATAGAGAACCCAGAAATAAACCCTAAAACATATAGCTAACTGATTTTTGACAAAGGGTACCAGGTAATCCTGTGGGGAAAAGAAAATCCCTTTAGCAAATAGTGCTGGAAAAACTGGGTATTCACCTATGGAAAGATGAAACTGGACCCCTATCTCTCACCACTAACTAAAATCAACTCAAAATGGATCAAAGATCTAAACCTAAGACCTCAAACTATAAAACTTCCAATGGACAACACAGGGGAAACTCTTGGAGACATTGGAGTAGGAAAAGACTTCTTAAATAAGACCTCCAAATGCTGACAAGTGGCAAAGTGATTAGGGCACTAGATTCCCACATGGCTGGCCATGGTTTGAGTCCCAGGCCTGTCAGCTTACTATCTCACTTTTCTTTTCTATCTCTTTCTGTCTCTGTTTGGGCAAATCAAAAGAAGAAGAAGGAGGAGGAGGAGAAATAAAACTAAATAAATAATTCTTTGAAAACAAAAATACCCCCAAAGCACAGGTAATAATCCCAAAAATAGGCAAGCAAGATTACATCAGGTTAAAAAGTTTCAGCACAGCAAAAGAAATAGAGTGAAGAGAAAACTCTCAGAATGGAAGAATGCATTTGTAAACACTCCCTCAGATAAGGGACTGATAGTCAAAATACACAGCAACTCAAGCAACTTACCCACAAAAGAAATAATCAATCCAATTAAAATATGGGCAAATGAGCTGAACAGACAATTTTCCAAGGAAGACATATGAATGGCCAAAATCATGTGAATAAATGCACAACATCCCTTATAAGGGAGATTTGAAACAAAACCACAATGAGATAAAACCTAACCCTAGTCAGAATGGCTAAGATTTTAAAAATTAAGAACAGTAAGTGCTAGAGAGGCTGTGAAGAAAAGGGAACTCTCCTACACTATTGGTGGGAATATAAATTAGTACCCCTACTATGAAGAACAATAAGGAGATTCCTCAAAAACCTACAAATAGAGCTACCATATGATCCAGCAGTTCCCTTCCTGAGTATCTACCCAAAGGATAGGAATACACCCAGCCAGAAAAACACTTGCACATCCATGTTTATTGTGGCATTATTCATAATTGTTAAGACATGGAATCAACCCAAATGTCTATGAACAAATGAATAGATTGAAAAGGTGTGGCACATAAACACTATGGAATACTATTCAGCCATAAAAAAATAATGAGACCCTGGCATTTGTAAGAAAGTGGATGAATATGGGATATTTACTGCTAAGTGAAGCAAGCCAGACTTTGAAAGAGAGGCATTGTATCATCCCACTCGATATATGCAGAATGTCTGAACTCTGTGGCAGAAACTGAAAGATTGGAAGGTATAAAAGCATGGAGAGCAACTGCAGACACTGGAGACAATGTGAGGGGAGAGTAAAAAATGGGGAAGGGTATGAAGGAAGGAATCAAGGGGAAAAAGAAAGAAACCAAACATTTAAGAAACACAAAAATGGAAAATAATCTGTTAATGATAATGTGTATGGTAATATCTCTGGACTAATATACTATGTATTCATGCTGGGAAAATTCATTTTGTATGTTCTAATGATACACAAAGATTGAATGTAAAAAAAAATAAAAAGAAGAAAAGATATCTTATTTAAAGAATTAAAATAAAATAAAAAGAAGACAGAGCTTGTGAAGCAGTACCTATAGCATCAAAGGGGAAGACTATGGGCTTTAGGCTTAGCTCCTTGCTCCAACTAACAGCAATGTGACCTGAGACAGATATCTATGCCCATTTCCTCATCTTAAAATAAAGGTAAGAGTAAGGATAGCACCCACTTCAGAGGTACTGCAGAAGTTGAATGAGTCATGGATGTAAAAGGTCAGCACTTCAAAAATAGTCAATAATTTGTGTTATTTTCCCTTCCTCTACAGGCCTTTGGAGGCTGGGGCCACATCTTTTTTCTTATTTGTACACATTTAGTTCTTAGCAAATGTATTCGGAAATGAACCCTGCCATATTTGGTGCTTTTGGTGACATGGTGTTTTCTAAAGCAATACTGGCATCCTTAAGACCCAAATATTGATATTCTCATTGCAACAGACTAATTGGATGAAATATTCCACATGAAAATGCAAATAAAGTAGGAAATGGGTGGGAAAAGCATCTTAGAATTTTTTTTTTTTTTGGAGAGGTTTTTGCTATAGAGCACGTGTGCTCACCAGAAAGAGAGAGACAGAGAGACAAAAAGCAAGAAATCACCTCCCAGGGGGGATGGCCACGCCGCAATCCCTTCTCCCCCATTCTCCTCTCAGGATCTTGGGCACGCACACACATGTGCCCGGCATGAGATTAAGCCACCGGGTCTGGGACTCGAACTGCGGTCGACTACATGGGAGTCCAGTGACATAGTCATTATGCTAACTGGTCCCAGCATCTTAGAATTTATTAAACCATCAATGCCAGCATCTCTTTTTTATTTAAAAAAAATTTTAAACCAGTAGAATGTAAATGAAATAATAATTGAGTCAACATACCCACTCTTTAAGCAGTATCATGCTTCTGTAGGACACATAATTGGCTATGGGGCAGGATTACAGTTGGCCCAGTAAGATAGTTCACTGTGGCTTTACCTATAGGATCCAAGAACAGCTGCTAACCCAAGAATATGACTACTAAAGCCAGCCCTCAGCCTTAAATGAAGGCAATTCTAATGTAATAAATAGGGTTTGGACTACAAATGTACATTTTGGCAAGAACTGGTCTACTCTCCATTTTTACTTCAACCACCCTAGTCTAAGGTATCATTGCTAGCCTAGAATTCTGCAATAGCTTCTCTAACAGATCTGCTCCTGCCCTGAATCTCTTCTGTCCATTCTTACACTATAACTAGAGAGGCACAAATTAGACCAGGTTGGTCCCTTTGTATCCCACAGTTCTTAGACTCAAAACCTGATTCTTCATTATGGTCGGTAAGACCCAATGGAATCTGGTCTCTGTTTACCTCTTTGTTAGTGACGGACTAAACATATGCATGAATGAGAGAGAGACAGAAATGTGCCACCTATCCATGATGAAGTCCAAAACGTCTTACATAAGAGAGGTGGCTGTTACTACTCAAATTAAACCTTTTCGTCTTGAGCACAATGCGCAAAACACAAAGACAATTCAACCCCCATGTTCCAAGTGCTATATTCCAGGAAGTAGTTTTCTAAACATGAAAAGAACAGAAAGATCTTGCTCAGCAACACTTATGCATGCTCTTTTCACTTCTTTAGACTTAAACAGAGAAGTGGTGTGCAGAGAGCCATAAACAGCTGTGGGAAAGATACTAGGAATACTAGGAAATATAAATGAACTTCTAGAGGAAAGGTAGAGGAACAAATTGGTGAAAAGATAAAAAAAATGGAGCAGGGAGGTTAGAGAAAGGAAGAAGCAATGAGGAAAGGGAGAATCTATATAAGGGTCTCCATGTCTTCCTGCCTGTAGCAATCATTTGACTGGGACTTGTATGAAAAAAAAAAAAAAAAAAAAGTCAAGGTAGACCTTTGGGCCTTGTACAGACCTATAGCAATCTAGGAATGGATTTTAATAACTAGGAGAGTACATATATTTACTAGGATCTTTGGATGAATGAATGAACAGAAGGTAAGAGTTATAGCTGTATAATATTCGTCCATTATTGCTTTCCTTTACTTCCACTTCTGAAAATAATTTTTTTTTATCAGGTCCCAAATTCTCATAGATACTGGCTATGCAAAAGTAACACTGTGTGAGGACGTAAGTGATGAGTAAGAGAAATCCCCCAATCCTCTTTTCACAGGGTTGTAGAATCATCTACCACTAAAGCAAGTGGCAGACTGTAGGCATTCTAGATTTTTAAATAACTTCAATGGGAAGGACCAGCAGTTAGTGTAATGGCTATGTCACTAGACTCCCATGTAGTCGACTGCAGTTTGAGTCCCAGACCAGGTGGCTTAAACTCATGCCAGGCGCATGTCCTGAGAGGAGAATGGAGGAGAAGGGATTGCAGCATAGCCATCCCCCCTGGGGGGTGATTTCTCGCTTTCTGTCTCTCTGTCTCTCTCTGTCTTTCTGGCGAGCGCACGTGCCCTATAGCAAAAACCTCTTAAAAAATAAATAAATAAATAAATAGCCTCAATATTCTTGTCTTTTTTCTAAACTACTAAAGCATTGTAAGTATATGTATTATAGAGCATATTTTCTCATTATTTAACTATTTCAAGAGTGCCTTTTTACTCTTAATAAATTGTAAGTGCCTTGAGGATAGAAACCAGATATTCTCACTTTTATTTGTATCCCCACAGTCCTCAACATAGTATTGAAAACATAACAAGTATTCAAAAAAAATTCACTGCTCTAAATATGATCTAATGTTTATCGTACTACCTATTTATTTTCTCAAATTTATCATTATGCCTCCCCAAAAAATCTTCTCTTGTGGAGATAAGAATTTGTAGTGTGTCCCTAAAGAAGAAACTGAGATAAAACCTTCAACTAAAAAGAAATCAGTAATTTAATAAATCAACACATTCTACTTCCTCATCTGATAACTAGTCTACCACACCAGATATCATCCTGACACCCTACGATGTGAGTAACATTAATAATACTTCAGTCCACTGCCATGTAAACACTAAGAAGTTGGCCCACTGGCAGATGTACTGGAAATACTGGTCCAGTTCTAAAACTATCATTTTCTCTTCTCTCTAAGAAGTAATTTTCCAGGTTAATACAAATATGCAAGAAGTATGAAAGCTCATCAAGGCTGCCTGAAACTTTTAGAAATTTAGTGGCTGGATATACCAAGCTTTTCCCACACTTGTGAGGACTGAAATGAACTGTCATAGCCATTGTTCGTTTGCTAAATTCGCAGCATCTAAGACTGTGATAGCCACTCCTTCTTCTTGAACCAATGGCAGGAATCATTAAATGAAGTAATTATTTACCCTGAGTCTGTATTTGGCCTCAGAATGTCTCTTGACTCCTCAAGTTCCCCAAGCTGCCTCAATCATCCAGAATGAAGACTTGAGATGAAGACTTTGCCCCATACCTGGGCTTAGGCCTTCTGATTGCTCATGAAGAACTACTTTGAAAAGCAAATTTCAAATCAGTCTGTGAAATAAGCTACTTGGGTCTTTGGTGACCCTGAGTCTTCTATACAGGAGTTATTCCCAATGTTTCTATTATCCCCATCCCAGAAAATCCATAATTCTGGAATATTTATGCTAACTCAAAGTGCCAAAGTTCCAAATTGCACACCTACCCTAGGCCTCCCTCCCACAGATATTCTCTGAACCCTTCTTCCTCCAACCTGCTTCTCTGTTGACTTTCTATTAACATATATTGTCCTATTACCCCAAGATACTTCTTTCCTAAAAGTTTCATAGATAACTACTTAGTTTGTTAGCCTGACAAACTCCTCTAAATTAATGTGTTAATGGTCCACAGAACATATTTGCATTTTAGCAAGTACATTCTGGAAACAATGGCCAGAAAGACACTAAAGGGGGAAATTAAGATTTGGCAGATTAAGAGAGAAATTGCTCCCACTCAAACCTTTTTGGTTTTCTTTGAGTTCCTACTCAACAATTATTTATTAATCAATTACTGCCCTAGATCTTTCCTAGATCCTTTTCGGCAAGCCAACTTAATCACAGTATAAAAACGTAACTCACAAAACACCTGAAAATTAAAAAAAAAAAAAAGCTAAGATAGTTGAAAAATAAAAAGTATCTGATTTCTGTGGGACTGTTGGTACGTGTTAACTGGAAAAGTTTGCTAGAATCATACGCCCCCTCCAAAAAAAAGAAAAAGTCCTTCCTTGCAAGCATTAACCTGGTAACTTCCAGAAGCTGAATAAATTAGCTATCCAATGTGACCTAAGTTAAGTGGCTTAATGTTTTCGCCAGATCTGAATAGGCTCAGACAACAAGGAGTGGGTGGAGATGAGCGTGTATTTTCATTTATTTCTTGAGCCCTATTCTCTGTGGACTGGTTGTTTCTAAAACTACACACAACAAAGCTTTAACTGCATGAGTAAGTTTTGTTTTGTGGTACATTATTATTCACTTTCAATAATGTAACTCAAAAGTGACTTATAGGATTACAAGACTGTAGTATAAAATTTCTAATACAACTCAACGGTCCTTAAGTAAAAACATGAACACCATCGACTGTAGTTATCCTACACAATGGCAGAAAACTGTCAAGCCCAATTATGTGAAAATGTGAGAGAACTGTTTAGACAAGCTCCTCACCAAACTTTTCCATTGCTATTCCAATAGGAGATGTTTAGGATCAAAACTATAATAACATCAGATCAGTTCTCTGATTATAAAATGTGCTTTCCAAGTGAGTTCAACATAGCATTCTCTGTCCTAGTACACACAGTAAGATAATGTTACAATAGTTACTCCTGGAAGGCAGATCAACAGAAGTCACTTGCCAAGCAAGAGAAAACACATGATGAAAATTTACTCCTATCCTCAGTTGGTGGATCCTCTCTAATTAAATGCAATTCACTTCTTTACACATTTGTTCAATTAAGGTTTTAAAAAACTATTAGGTTAACATTGGGCACATAGTAAATGCACAGAGAAATATTTCATGAATGAATGAGTGAATTTTTAGACATGCTAAGGATCTCCAATAAATTCAGAAAATTCACATGTGAAACTATTATCTTACATTCCTCAAAAAGGCTATTCCTATTACTCTTCTTATAAATTACTCTCCTCAAAACAAATTTTCTGGAATGTTTAAAGCCATTTCTTTTCCCGACAGTGAATTAAATGTTAGTGAAGCATGTGCATATCTATTCCATTTAGATATAACATGCATTTTTTCCTAGTTCATAAATTTCATGAAATGCAAACATTGTATAATCCTGCCAGCAAAGTTATGACTATAGATAAAACTCATGAGCTTTGCATTTTAGTTTATCTCACATCATAACCCAACCAAGGTTCATAATGAAAAGTTCCCTCAGCTGGTGCCTCAAATACTTTATTTTTCAAGTACAATGGATTTGGCCAATATCACTCTGGTTTGAAAATGTTTTTCTTCTTGTTGGTCTCTGTCATGATCTCCTCTGGACAGAGTTCAATTAGATGCCTTCTCACTTTTTCACAAGTAGCCTGCTTTTATAAAAGTTTGGGAAAACCTTGAAAAAGAACTATAAAACGTTTTCCCTGTCAATAGGGAAAAAAAAAATGGATTGCTTGAGCCAGACACAGCTCCCCCGTAGAGCTAACCTTTTGATCCTGGAATCCTTTCATGCACTTAAGTCTTCACTAGAGTCAATGAGAGTGTTGTATATGCAAGGGCAGCAGGATCAAGTTCAGTCTCTTCTTTAGTACTCTGTAGCCAAGTGGGGTAGCCAGCTGAATCTAGTTTAGTTAAAAAAAGAAAAAAGAAAAAAGAAAAGAAAATCTTTCCTGATGCTTTGAAGTTTTTTGGGCAGTGTAATATCAGGATTTGTACAAGGTTGTTTTGCATAATCCTTGGTAAGATATTCTTATGGCTTCAAAAAGTTAGTGGGATATGAGAAACAAGAACCTCTAGTACTCATATGAAGTCTTTTTTTTTTTTAAGTTCTGTGCAGAAATGACTCAGAATGTATTTCAGGAAGACATATAACTACAGGAATGTCCAACCATTGTATAGGCAAGAATGAACCTAAAACTATGCCTGATAGATGTATTTCTAATGCATTTTTAAAAGAAAGATTTCTAATATCCCTCAAAAAAGTCTACACAGAAAGTAAGAAGTGGTTGTCAGGGGAAGGGAGAACAGGGAGTTAGTATTTGATAGGTATGGAGTTTCAGTTTTGCAAGATGAAAAGGGTTTTGGAGATAGATGCTGGTGACAGTTGCACAATGATGTGAACATACTTAATACTACTGAACTGTCCACCTAAAAGTAGTTAAAATGGTAAAGTTTATGTTATGTACAAAGGGGCTTCAGAACATTTGTAGGAAAATGAAATTAAAGTGCAAGTTTGGGCCAGCTGGTGGCCTGGTGGTTAAGGTAGCTGGATCAACATGAACAGAACAGATACGTACAATATCAGATTGCTTCCCTGCTAGGAGTAAATATACACAGATTTCTCATATTAAATGCATAGTGAACTAAGATCCCACATGGCCAACTATGCAATTTGCATCCCAGACCCAAAGGCTTGAGAAACATCCAAGAAGCATGTGCATGCATGCCCAAAATCCTGAAAGGAGAGAGAGATAGAGGCAAAGGGATTGCAGTGTGACCATGTCCCATGAGGGGTGCTTTCTCACTAGCCGCTGCCTCATCTCTCTCCAGAAAGTGTGCGCACTGTCTGGCAAATTGGAGGAAAAAAAAAAAAAAAGACTTTATTCTTGTGCAAAACAATTTTAAAATCTCTGCATAGTTTCTTCATAATATTCATTTTCCCAGAGCTTTTTAAAGGCCCCCTCATATATTTTACCAAGATTTTTAAAAAGCAAATTTCTTAAAAGTCTCCAAAAGTTCAGACTGTTTAGAATAAGAAAAATTACAATTCTGTTAATTGGACACTTGCTACATGATTTGCATTTGCTTGTTAATCTTGTTTTCCTTTAAATGAGTACAAAATGCTCATTTTGTATAAATGATGAGAACAAGGAAGCTTGCTGGAAGATTCTACTAAGTATGTGGATTAAGTATCCCTGTGACTAACCCGACTGTTTGAATTGAAACAAGTTTTTCCTTTAGAATCTTTATCACCCTAACCCCAAAAGTACTCACTGATGAAGACATTTTTCCGGGCAAAGCCAAAGGGCTGACCAAGGTGATTCTGCACTGCCAAGTGGAAAAGGGAGCTGGAGAAAGGAGAAGTACAGTGGCATGACACAGAAGCCACAAAATCTCCCTGCTGGAAGCCAGTTCACTACTAAGAAACTGAAGTTCATTTTCTAGCATTTTAGCCTACACATTATGAAGTTAAACTAACACCACTGAACACAACCTACTGTTTTTAAAAATAAGCATTTTACTATTACTTTGTGGAAAGGTACTAAAACCTCTGTTTTAGTATGGTCATATAAATATGATTTATTCATAATGGGAATTTATCAGTAGCTTGAGCAGCAGGAACTTGGGTCTAAAAAAAATAATAGCCTCACTAAATAAGTGATGGTCCCACCACTAAATAAGAGGTTAGGAAAGACTTACGCTTTGGTTAAATAAACACACACACACATACACACACACTCACACACACACACACACACACAGAGTTCAGTGGCATCTTGACGCTAAAACAAACAGAAGAAAGGTGAACATTGTACTTAGTAGTTGGAAATGAAGTATGCCATTTTAACACATAGGAATAATTAACAGACTCTTTCCACCTTTTGGAATCCAAGTATTGAGCCTTCTAATCTTTTTTTCCAAATGACTGTTGTCTTTTTTTTTTTTTTAAGAGAAATTTTTGCTATAGGGCACATGTGCTCGCCAGAGAGACAGAGAGACAGAAAGTGAGAGATCGCCCCCGATGGGGGGGATGGCCATGCTACAATCCCTTCTCTTCCATTCTCCTCTCAAGATTTTGGGCATGTATGCACCCATACCCAGCATAAGTTTTAATCTACCTGGTCCAGGAATAGAACCTTAGTCAATTATTTGGGAGTCCAGTGACATAACCATTATGCCATCTGCTGGTCCTGACTGTCGCCTTTTTAAGGCCAGATTCCCATATGGCCAACCACAGTTCAGGTCCCAGATCCAGTGGCTTGAAAATCATGCCAGGTGCATGTGCCTGCATGCCCAAAATCCTAAGAGGAGAATGAAGGAGAAGGGATTATAGGTGTGGCCATAGGTGATTTCTCACTTTTCTTCTCTGTGTCTCTGTCTCCCTGGTGAGCACATGCACCTTATGGCAAAATCTAAATTAAAAAAAAAAAAAAAAACCAACAACTTTTAAAATGTCAGCAGTGATCCTCCGACAAAAAGAAACTGCACTAAAAGATAAAATCCCCAAATTGTCTTGTTTGGCATCTCTCACACTGAGACCTGTGGGTCTGTTCACTTATCAGTATACCCAACCAATAGAAGGATTTTGCTCCCTGTTTGGGGCATATCTTTTAATTTTGTCAAGAATTATTTAACATGATTTATTTATTTATTTTAATTTTACCATAGAGAGAGAGAAAGTTAGAAAGCAAGTCACCAGGTCCAGGACTTGAACCACAGTCGGCCATGTGAGAGTTCAGCACTCTCAACCACCATGCCACCAGCCGGCTCCCATATTTTTAAATTATAAAATTAAGTGACTTGGACAAAGAACAACTAATGCTTAAAAGACATACACAATGACTGATAAATACACAATGAGATGCCCACCTTGCCTTGTAATGTAAATAATACAAGGAAAACTAGCACAGCAATTTTTCTATCAGAATGACAAATTCAAAAGATTGACAACAACTAGAATGTTGAGGAGAATGTCTGGAAACAGCTATCTTTGTGTATTGTTGACAAGTATATTTCTATAACGTGGGCCTATATTTAGCAACTCAGCAAGTTTATCACTTTCAAACTGCTAAACGTTTCTACCTTTTGAGGCCTAACTTTCTTTTATCTGTCATCTGGTTTTTAATTATCTTAAGCCTTATGGTTACATAACTTACAAATATATACTAATGGTGTATTTCCTCTGCTTTAATCCTTCTAGTAAGTTGGCAAAAGCACCATTACCAATCACATGTATACAATAATCCTAGTTTTTTTGAACAATTGTCTAAAGACAATCCTGAGATATAACTTAGTCTGACTTAGATAATAAAGAATTCAAAGGTAAAGTTTAACTTGCCACTAAATCTTGTCACTGATTTTCAAAAGCATCTGACTTTACAAATCATTTATAAAATATGTAAAGTGTTACGTATTCTTTATTTAATAGTATACAAAAAACACACTAAAATGTTTTTCAATAAACAAAAATCAGTGTTTCAGATACAGGGCATTCTAATTAGATTGACATAGTTAAGAACAAAAATATAAAGTAGACATCACTACCTTACCTTTAGCCCTTGCCTTTAACAGCTTAATGAACACAAATGAAAACATAGGGGAGTCTACTTGGTTTTGAGAAGTGAAGGAATTTCTCCAGTGTTTATATATCCACATGACCAGTTACATATAAACCTAAATTAAAAAACAATCTCCAGGGACCAGCAGTTAGCATAGTGGCTATGTCGCTGGACTCCCACATAGTCGACTGTGGTTCACGTCCCGAACCCAGTGGCTTAAAACACGCCAAGCGCATGTGCGTGCGTGCCCAAGATCCCGAGAGGAGAACGAAGGAGAGGGGATTGTTGCGGCATGGCCATCCCCCCTGGGAGGTGATTTCTCTCTTTCTGTCTCTATGTCTCTCTCTGTCTGGCTGGCGAGCACACACGCCCTATAGCAAAAATCTCTAAAAAAAAAAAAAACAAAAACAATCTCCAGTAGTTTTTTGTTTTTTTTTTTTTTTCTTTTAAAGAGAGATTCTTGCTATACGATGCATGCATGTGCCAGAGAGACAGAAAGTGAGAAATCACCTCCCTGGAAGGATGGCCACACCACAATTCCTTCTCTTCCATTCTCCTATCAGGATTTTGGGCACCTATGCACACGTGCCCAACATAAATTTTAAGCTGCTGGGTCCGGAATTCAAATTGTGGTCGACTATATGAGAGTCCAGAGACGTAAACATTACACGACCTGCTGTCCCTCTCTAGTAGGTTTTTTTTTTTTTTTTTTTTTGACTGGCTCTCCCCTCTTATTTAGTTTTTTTTTTTTTTTTTTTTTTTGGGGGGGGGCGCGTTCGCTCGCAAGACAGAGAGAGGCATAGAGGCAGAAAGCGAGAAGTCACCCCCCAGGGGGGATGGTCACGCCACAATCCCTTCTCCTCCATTCTCCTCTCGGGATCCTGGGCACGCACACACACGCGCCCAGCGTGAGTTTTAAGCCACCAGGCCCGGGACGCGAACTGCGGTCGACTACGTGGGAGTCCAACGACATAGCCATTAAGCTAACTGCTGGTTCCCTCTAGTAGGTTTTAAAATGGCATTCACCATCTTTGTAGAAAATGAGCAATACTACTGAACTGGCAATTATATCTATAGAAAGAGCAAACAGTGATAGCATTTACTGAACCAAAATTATTATCAAAATTTAAAAACCCAGCAATATTCATTTAACCACAAGCCAATCTTACTTAAATCAGGACTGTCAAACAAAAATAACTTGTCAGATGTTTATGATCTGAGTTCTGGTGTAGAAGAGCAATTAAATTATGTTGACCCAACTTTTAAAAAGTTTCCCTTGAAATGATAATTGTATATGTAAACAAAGGAGATGTAATAGGATTTTCATTGCAATATGTCTTATAATAGTGAAAAATCAAAAATAAACCATGCCCACCAATAGGAGATTAAATAAATTATCATCCATTAATTCAGGTTGAGGTCCTACTGAGTATTGAACAGTATTCTAGATGCAATTTACATTAATATAGCCATTCAAATCAGGGACCAACAGATGGCATAGGAATTACATTGCTGGACTTCCACGTGTCTGACCGCAGTTTGAGTTCTAGACCCAGTGACTTGAAAATCATGCCACGAGCATGTGCATGCCCAAGATCCTGTGAGAATGGAGAAGAAGGGACTGTGGCATGGCCATCCTCTCTAAATGGTGATTTCTCTCTTTCCCCCTCACTGTCTCTGTCTGTCTGTCTCTCTCCTCACCCCAACCCATGAGCACGAAAACCTCTAAAAAGAAACAAACAAAAAACAAAAGTGATGTAGCTCTATAGTTATTAATATGAGAAAACATTTCAAAATTATCTCTATAGTATTACCTCATTTATGTAATAGCATATATTTACTTATATTTATATATGTAAATATATATGCATTGAAAAACATCTGAAAGGGGACCAGCAGATGTGGTGGTTAAGATGCTGGACTCCCACATGGCTAACCACAGTTCTAGTCCCGGACCCAGCAACCTGCTTTCTTACTTTCCCTCTCTCTGTCTGCCTCTCTGTTTCTCTCTCTGGTGAGCACACATTCCCTATAGCAAAATTTTTAAAATAATAAATAAATTTAAATAAATAATTCTTTTTTAAAAAGAAAAACATCTGTAATGATAATAACTGATAGGCTATCATATTACTAGTGGTTGTCTTTGGAAATTTTGTTGTTGTTAATCTTATACTTTTCTATACTGTTTGACTATTTTACAGTAAAACCATGCAAGTTTTATAATCTAAAAATACTATGGGTATCCATTTTGTAGTAAAAAAAAATCCTTGATACAATCTGATCATATTAACATGCAGAAGAAAAATACCAGACAGCCACAGAATTCCAGAAATCCAGCTGCAGTTCTAAGAAGACACAAAAGCAGATGCTTGCCCACAAGGATGAGGTAAACAGGGATGAAGTACAACGGTTCCATAGAACTCAAGTGCACAATGCAGCTGAATGTACTCGGCTACACTAGAAATCCAAGCCAGCAAAGTCCCCAAAGACTGCAAAAGCTAAAAACTAATAACAATAAACATATCATACACAGGGCTTTTATATAACTTGGATGTTATTTGCGTTGAAACATTGGTCCCTTAACGGTTTATA
The DNA here is from genome assembly GCF_000334495.1 of Tupaia belangeri chinensis. Lineage (NCBI taxonomy): Eukaryota > Metazoa > Chordata > Mammalia > Scandentia > Tupaiidae > Tupaia > Tupaia belangeri. Next base: position 987,779 of record NW_006159479.1, on the reverse strand, counting down.
ATGTTGCTTTTTTAAGCTCTATATAAACATTCCTTTTTCCTTCAAAAATAATTTCCCAAGCACCCTCCCCATCCTCATATCCTACAAGACAGTTTGCATTCTGAGCAGGTGAGGAATTCATATCTTGGTTTAAAGTGTATTTTAATACACTTGGCTTCACCTGATTTATGATTATATTAGCCATGGTATCAAGTGCATATTGCTAGCACTATCGTAATCCACAGATACTTCCTTATTCTGCTGTAATAAGTAGAATCAACAGGATGTGCATTGTAAAGGCAGATAGAAAAAACATTACACAGAGTGATATACCAGAATGCGTGTTAGAAATTCTCTCATCAATCTGGTAAGTCTGAATACATGAATAGCTATTTCAACATAAACAATAAGACAGAAACATACAACCACATCAGATTTCTTACCTGCTAGGAACAAACATTCACAGATTTCTCATGTTAAATGCCTGGAGTAATTACTTAAAAGTCAGTGTTTCTACTATGAGAGATCAACAAAGTAGTCTACTGAATATTTTTTAGTCTTTGTTATGTTGTTGTTTACTCTTACTGGATTACCGTACATTTTTCTATCTTGTATTATATGTGTGCATCATAAAACAGCAGCTTTTTGAAACCCAAATAAAACTTCCACTCTAGGTGTTTAAGATAGAATCAAATCCCAGCAGTAAGCAAACACCTTGCTTTCACAGTTTTTACGATAAAAATTGAAAATGAAACTTGAAGACTTTAGGTTCAGTCAAATAGAACAAAGCAAGTACTGTAGTCTGGTGTCTTTTATAAGGCCAGCTTTGAGTTCTGAATATGCAAGTTCTCTTGACTACACAGAAGTCTTAAAATAAGTGTTCATGTGTATATGGATCCAACTGTACCACAGATCCAAACGAAGCATCAAACATTCTAGCTCTGTTCCTTTCAAAAATTGTTTTCAAAATTCAGGATGACCTTCCAGTGGATTTTTAAAAGTTGAAAAAATATTCTGTATTCTTTATGATTAAAAAAGCACATACAGGGGGACCAGCAGTTAGCGTAATGGCTATGTTGCTGGACTCCCATGTAGTAGACTGCAGTTCACATCCCGGACCCGGTGGCTTAAACTCACGCCGGGCACGTGTGTGTGTGCATGCCCAAGATCCCAAGAGGAGAATGGAGGAGAAGGGATTGCGACGTGGCCATCCCCTCTGGGGGGTGATTTCTCGCTTTCTATCTCTCTGTCTCTCTCTGTCTGACGAGCACACGCACCCTATAGCAAAAACCTCTCAAAAAAAAAAAAAAAAAAGCACATACAGACTGTTGACGAAGCCTCATGCTGCCGTTTATTAGTGAAGCCAAAAGACTTGTTGACTTAAGTAAATTATCTGTCCCAGATGCACCATATTCTCTCATATCTTTTTTAATGATTATTTATTTATTTAATTCTATTTGTTATTATTATTATTTAATTTGATCAGACAAAGAGAGAGACAGGGAGAAAAAAAAATAAAGCAAGAATGCAAGCCACCAGGTCTGGGACTTGAACCATGGTCAGCCATGTGGGAATCCAGCACCCTTAGCCACCACACTACCTGCTGGCCCCATTCTCTCATTTCTCACCATTACTTCCCCATTTATAATATTCTTCAGATAAAAAAAAAAATCCAACTCCAGCAGTCTACTGGTATTCCTGAGAATGAGTCAGGTTGTATAGACATGACTACCTCACAAGAACAAAGAAAATCTAGGAAGTCTTAAGAATATCAGGCGGACCATAAAACTTTTGGATGTTCATCAAATTAATATGAATAGATTTGATTATCACATTTTGGGAAAGGAAAAGGAAACAGTTCAGATTTCTGGGCTTTGAATAAATAGTTCAAACTTAGATAGTAGGATGAGAGATTGTACACAAGCCCCCGACACACACACACACACCCCACCTTGCCTGCCAAAGCACATTCTCACTGCAGTTGCTTTTTTAAGAATTTCTGTGAATGAAACATTAAAGGAAATGATTAAAAGAGAAAGAATACATCGTATTCATAAGTCTAATGCTACACAGTCAAAGGTTACTTTCATTTTCTTTAATGACATTTTTGTAGAATGTCAGAAGCAGAGTTTTGTAACAGTTTTAATCTGAAACCTTCTTAAAATAATCAACAAAGAAAAATCTCTAGGCTAAAAACCGTAGTAGTATAATCTTTTATCTTGACTGTTCAAGAACAGTTTAAATTTGATTTAGTTTGTATTTTTGTGTTTTTATAATATAACAAGTGATTAGAAATAGATCCTTTTTGTGGTCTTATTGCAATAATCATGCTTGAACTAACCAAAAAATTTTGTTAGTCACTATTCAAATTTTTAATACTTAAAACTAAGTAAATAATTTTAAACTTCTGCACATCAAAGGAAACAATAGTGTTTTGCTTTTTGTAACCTATAGAATGGAAGAAAATATTTGCAAATCATATATCTGATAAGGACTTAATATCCAAAATATAAAAGGAACTTGGACAACTAAACAACAAAAATAATCCAATTAAAAGCAAGCAAAGGGGCCCAGCTACATTGATACAGGCAATAGGACATTCCTGCATGATCCTGGAGCCACATGACAGGCCCAAGTCCTGGGTCAACTTGAGCATGCCAGATGCCCCTGTGCCAGCCCATGGTCCTGGCTGGCTGAGAAACTAAAGTGACGATTGGGTATAATGAGACCCTGTCAAGAGTCTCTCTCTCTCTCTCTCTCTCTCTCTCTCTCAAAAAAAAAATTAAAATATTTGAATTTTAAAATATACAAAGGACTTGAGTAGACATTTCACCATTCAAAAAGATATGCAAGTGGGCAAAAACACATGAAAAAAAACCTCAATATTATTAATCATAGACAAATTCAAATCAAAGCCATCACTCTTTATGATGAGTACCATCAAAAGAATAAGAAATAACAAGCATTAGTAAGGATGAGGAGAAATTGGAATCCCTATGCACTATCGGTAGGAATGTAAGTAGTTCAACCATTATGGAAAACTGTATGGAGGTGTTTCTAAAACTTGCATTTCCAAGTTCACTGTAGCATTATTCACAATAGCCACGAGGTAGAATTAGCCCAAATGTCCATTTGACGGAGGCATAGATAAAGAACATGTAGTTCATACATTAAAAAAAAAAAAAAAAAAAAAAGAGGAGAAAACTTTGTCACACGCTACGACATGAATGAACCTTGAGGACATTACTCTAAGCAAAATAAGTCAGTCACAAAAGGACAAATATTACATGATTTGATTGAAAGAAGTATAAAAAGTAGTCAAAACTGTAGAAGCAGAAAATACAAAGGTGGAGTCTTGATGATGGCATAGTAGTAACAGTTAGACCTACATGGGAGGATCCCAGGTTCATATCCTGAAGCCACCAGGTGCATACACACATGCCCATGATCTGAGCTGGCTGAGGCCAGAGGTAGATCATGATGTGGGATCTCTGTTAGGGTTGCTATTTCTCTGTCTCTGTTTCCCTCTCTCTCTCTCTCTCTCTCTCTCTCTTCCTCAGAATAAATTAATAAATAAACTTTAAAAAAGGAAAGAGAAAACGGAAAGGTGGTTCCTAAGGGCTGGGGAGAAAGTAAAGAGGGAATTACTCTTTAATGGGTGTAAAGTTTCATTATTACGTAATGAAAAATTACAGAGATCTGTTTTATAACAATGTGAATATACTGAATGCTACTGAATTATATACTTCAAAATGGTTAAAATGACAAGCTTAACATTGTGGTTCTTTCATCACAATTTTTTTTAAAGCTGAGATCATATTTTTTAAATCTCTTAGTTTATGTCTAAATGATGAGCTAAGTTTTTTTAAAGAATTATTTTATTTTATTAATTTTATCATTATTATTTTTGGTTTGACCAAGAAAGACAGAGAGAAAAAAAATAAGAAAGCAAGCCCCCAGATCCAGGACTCAAATCATGGTCGGCCATGTGGGAGTCCAGCACCATAACCACCACACTACCTGCTGGCCCCAATGAGCTAAATTTAAAAAACAAAATAAAATAGACAGAAAACCCCAATTCCATTAAAAATATTGCACTAACATTATTCAACAAAATGCACTAACATGTTTTTGTTAGCATGATTATACTTAAATTTTGCTGGTAGTATTCGCAATAAAATATTTATTTCTGTCATGATAATGCAATTTTGGAATAATTAATAAGTTTAGGAAAATTCATCCACTGAGTTAACTACATAATTTCTCAAAGATTCCATCCAAGCCGAAAATTCCACAACTCTTAATCACTTATTAATAATAACTAAATAGCACACTGCTTCCACGTTTTAGAGACACAGACATTTCTACATTTTAAAATCTTAAGAGGAGTATTTATTCACATATAGAAGCTATCTCTTGAGAGAAAAAATGTTTGCAGCCTTGAAAAATAAAGGAAAAAATTACAAAGGTCCTTCGCATTTCATAGACCTCACTGTCATTCACCTAGAATCCCGTTTTTTCTTTGTATTGCCAGAGCACATATGCGCTCACTAGAAAGAGACAGAGACAGAGGAAGAAAGAGAAAGCACCTTCCCCATGGAGTGGAGACACACCACAATCCATTCTCCTTCACTCCTCCATTCTGCTAAAATTTGGGACACACATGCACACACGCACACACCCAACATGTTTTTCAAGTCTATGGGGTCAGAATTCAAACCACAGTCAATGTGGGGATCTGGCTCACTTAACCACTAGGTCACAGGACCAGCCCTCTTTTTTTTTTTTTTTTTTTTTTAGTTTTTTTTTTTCTTCCATAAGAGAGGGAGGCAGAGAAAGAGAGGGAAGCATGCCAACAGGATCTTCATACCATGATCCACTCCCAGAGTAGGGTCATGAGCATGTGCACACTGTATGCATATGAAGATCTCTGGACACAAACCCAGGGCCTTCCCAGATGGCCTCAGCAGCAACGCACAGTGTACCACCATGGCTGGCCCTCACAGAGAATTCTTCTTTGAGGGAGAGACTATGTATGTTTTAGCCTGTTACAAGGTTGTATTCTTTTTTTTTGAGAGAGATTTTCACTGTAGGGCACGTGCGCTCGCCAGACAGACAGAGAGAGACATAGAGACAGAGAGAAATCACCCCCCAGGGGGGATGGCCACGCCGCAATCCCTTCTCCTCCATTCTCCTCTCAGGATCTTGGGCACGCACACACACGCGCCCGGCGTGAGTTTTAAGCCACCGGGTCCGGGACACGAACCGCGGTCGACCACGTGGGAGTCCAGTGACACAGCCATTACGCTAACTGCTGGTTCCCCAAGGTTGTATTCTTTACCTCCTCCCACCCCTACCCCAATCACAACTTACTACCAAATAACAATTAGATACGAAGAAAATCAAGTGTGGGGTAAGGTGAACAAAGGCAAGAACTAGTTTGGCACTTCATATCTTAATCTGGCTGAGCTCAAATTAATTTGACTCAAAGAACCAGCAAAGAGCTTTCACAGGTCATCTGGTTGATTCTCCAGCACCTTTTTTTTTTTTGGGGGGGGGGTGGAGAGGTTTTTGCTACAGGGCGCGTGCGCTCGCCAGACAGAGAGAGACAGAGAGATAGAAAGCGAGAAATCACCCCCCAGAGGGGATGGCCACTCCACAATTCCTTCTCCTCCATTCTCCTCTCGGGATCTTGGGCACACATGCACACACGCCCGGCGTGAGTTCAAGCCAGGTGCGGGATCAAACCACAGTCAACTACGTGGGAGTCCAGTGACATAGCCATTATGCTAATTGCTGGTCCTGATTCTCCAGCATCTTAAGCAAGACTACACCTATCAAAGCCATTCCTCCTACATTAGTTTCTGTCTTATTTCCAAAGATCTCCAGAAAAAGAGAGTCCTCAGTAATTTGTTCAAATGTTTGATCTCATCATTGGAATTTCTTTATGTCCAACC
>NW_006159479.1:951285-981288 GCF_000334495.1 Tupaia belangeri chinensis | reverse complement strand
GCTGAAATTAAAGATCATTTCCTTTGTTCTCTTTTAAGTAGCAAGGAGAACACTTGGTCACCAGTCTCCATACAATAAGCCTTCGTATACCTGAAAACTTCGATTAGGGTACCTACCAGATTTTCTTTTCTAAGCTGAATTCTAGCTCCTTTAACCTTAATTCTTAAGTCTTATTGTTATAACTTTTTGATCAACTTTGCTCTTCCCTGTGCATTCTTTTCTTGCTCTAATTTATGTGATAGCCTAAGATGACCCAATGTGATGTTTAAGCTGGTAAGGCATTAATTAGATCAGACTGGAGAGGGAGGACAAGGATTATAAAGATAGGTCTAGTGATGTCAAGGTGGGGAGAGAGAAAACTGGAGAAAGATACACTGAAGTTTAATTCACACAGTCAAGATGGTCTTGGGGTTGGAAGTTTTAATGGTTATTCTGAATTTTCCACAGTTTCTTGCAGAGTCGTTGTATTTTCAAGGCTGTCATTGGATAACGTTACATTTAGCTGCAAGGTTTGTAAATGTCAGTCTTGCCCGACATTTGGAAAATAGGCTGTCCAAGTCACCCTTCAGTACAACCTTAGACTGCAATAAAATAGTTAGGTAATACTGGCTGACTCCGAAGAATGCAAATCTCCAGTAACTCGTCAGCTCATAAATGCTGAATACGAATATTAAAGTCACACACCAAAACACATGGTTTGACTCTATCCCAATCTTTCATCAAGAGATAGAGCACAATAAATGCCTGAGATGAACATTTCTTGTCCTGAGATGGTTTAATACGCATTGTAGTTTTTATATAAGTCCTGGGCAGCAAAAAGTCCTGAACATGTCAAGGTGTTTCAAAGAGTGTCTTAGGTGCCTCTGCCTCAAAAAATGTTCCATACATAGCATACAAAGAGTCTTCTTTAAAAGCATTTCTTTTCTATTTTTTAAAATGTGTCTTTCTTTCACAAGAACGAGAGACAGAGAGGGAGAGAAAAGAACCTTCAACAGGCCTCAAGCCACAGCCTCTACCACCCGCAACCCAGCCTTTGCAGCCAGTCAGGATCATGGGCACCTCACACATGCAGGCTGGTGGGGGAACCAAACCTGCAGTCTTCCACATGGAACCCCCAGCACTTTAGCTCTGTGTTACTGTTGTACCACCAAGCCAGCCCTTATTTTCTCTTTTTATCAAATAACAACCCAAGAATAAATGTCTTTAGATGTATAAAATTAAACTTTGTACTCTTGATTATGACAAAAGATGTAAGAAAAATAAAGAAGGGAGGGAGGAAGCAAGAAAGAGAAGGAGGAAGGGAGGGAACAGAGGGACCGCACAAAATTGAAGATGAAGCCTTCCCTCCCTTTCGGTCTCAGCTTAGCTGCACCTATGCAAGATCTCATTTGTAATATACCATTTTTTGACAAATGTGAAGTAGACTGTTATACAAGTTTTCATTTCTCAAATACTACTGCTCTGCCCCAGGCTCTCCTTCTTTTCTTTTTCATCTTTTTTTCTTTCTTTCTTTCTTGTTCTAAGGTATAATTTTTCCCAAAATAAATATGGTTTTATTTGTATTTCTCTGCAGTAAATCCAATTCTATTCTTTAGGACCAATGCAGGATGCCTTAAAGTTGCATGCATGTCCCTGCACAGATTTATGAGCCGTGCATGTATTCGAAATGTGTCTTTAATTTACCAGCCTATTGTGTGGACAAGATGGTCCTAACTCCTGATTGAAAAGGTATTGAGCCACTTATCAAAAACAAATTGTTGCCATCTGTAAAATGAATGACTAAAGTTATTAACCATAATGAAATGCGGGAATCGAGATCAATGAAGAGAGGTATACTTTTAATATCCACATTTGGCTCTCCCCACCCCCAAACCTCCACTTACTAAAAGAAGGCTGAAGCAGCCATGATTGAACAGATGGGCCCCGGCCTCCCACTGAGGAGCCAAGGGCGAAGGTCTGGGCAGGGCCATTTGCACTGTACTTTAGAATCCAAGGATGCCAGATGTAGGGTGGGCTCCTTTCATGTCTTCAACCCTGACTTCCCCCATTTCTATCGCTCTAAACTTAAGTAGGTAGCACAAGCCCTGGCACATCATGTTCAATGTATATTTTGCTGAATACACGAGTGAAGACAAAAGATCACAGATTCTGAATCATGTCATATTGGTATCAAGTCTTTTCATAGCTGAAGAAATTCCAACAAAGAGGAATAACAGGCCTGAACATTGTGGTCAGGTGTTCTTTTTAATCCAGTTATGTGGTGATCACCTGATTTAATGAAGATATCATGGAGTGTTAGGACTCTACATCGAACTGTTGTTATTCTGCTACCAATTTTTTAAAATCTATCATCATCTACAGCTGAGCTGCATTACCTGCTCAGAGCAATTCAGGATATTAATTAATGCAGTAGCTAAGACTCAAAACACAATTATCCTGGCTTAGGGCTGTACCCATCTGCATTGTACCACTATCTGAGTTCCTTCATGACTAGTTATCGCTACACTTCATTGTCAGAAACTGAACCTTCACCATGGAGTGAATGCCTGTATTTCAAAACATTGCCTGTTCATGAACCTTCTTAGGAAAAAGGCCTAACAACACAGTGTATCTCCGGAGTCACAAAATCTACAGATCAGGAAAACATTCAACTAAAATGTAACACATGACTTTTCTTCTTCTATTGAATGAACTGTTTGGTTACAATAGTGGTTTATAACTAATGGTAACAATGCTCTAAAATCAAAGTGCTCAAGTGTGCTATTCCAAGTAGATAAAACATGGTTGCTTTTATTGTTGCACAATTAAGAAAGGGCTTTGAACCTTGGTCATTTTAAATTGCAATGTATTTAAATTGCCCTTTGTTACACAATCTCTATTCAGCTCCTCTTTTCCTCTTCCAACAATGACACTTCCCCTTGCATAAGGTTCCCTACCCACTGATCTTGGGGGCACGTTTCCTCCCCAACTAGCAAGGATTTTCAGAAGCTTAATCAAACCGAACTGTAGTTACTGAACTATAAATGACAATATCCTTTAATAATTTACTATTCCCAAAGAACTTCAATGTTTTCATAGGAGAGGAAATTTAAATTAGCTAGTTTTTAAATTTTAAAGAAAGAATAAATTATTAATTTATGAATTCATCATGCTCAATTAATGTAAAAATATAGTATCGTGGGATATTTTTTTAAGTTTTTATTTTTTCTTTTAATTTGCCAGAGGGCGCATGCACTTACCATAGAGAGACAAAGAGATCAAGAGAGATGGAAAGCAAGAAAGCACCCCCCTCCCCATAGGACACAGCCACACAGCAATCTTTCACTTCTCCCTCCTTTCAGGATTTTGGGCATGCACACCCACACACTTGAAATGATTCTCGAACCTCTGGGCCCGGGACTCGAACTGCATGGTTATCCATGTGGGATCCAGCTGCCTTAATCACCAGTGTACCGGCTGGCCCTCCTCAGGGTTCTTTACAGAGTTTCACCAGAGGAATCAAAGATAATCAAGGCTTCACATCATCTAAGTTACATTTCCCTCTTTACGCTGAAAGAAATGTCTGGGCTAAAGTGAGGTTAAAAACTGATGTTAATAGGAACAGCAGATGGTGTAATGGTTATGTCATTGGACTCCCACATAGCCCAGACCCATGTCCCAGACCCGGTGGCTTGAAACTCATGCCAGGTATATGTGCATGCATGCTCAGGACCCCAAGGGGAGAATGGAGAAGGAATTGTGGCATGGCCATTTCCCCTGAGGGGCAATTTCTTGCTTTGTGTTTCTCTGTCTCTGTCTCTCTGGCAAGTGCACACACCCTATAGCAAAAATCTAAAAAATTAAAAAATAAAAAAAATTAGTGTAGTTATGAAGAAAAATTTGCCTTAAATTTTGACCAGTTCAGAAATGAAAACAAATAGGAAAGGTCCTCTCCTGTGTGGCTTATAGGAATGTAAACCAGGATGACCTTTCTTTAGGGAAACTGGTAATGTTTACCAAAAGCCAATGTATATAACCTTTGACTCAAGACTATATCCTAGGAAAATAATCAAATGGGTACAAGATATTATTTCATAAGAAAAAGATAGATGGGGCCAGCAGATGGCAGAGTGGTTACATTGCTGGACTCCCACATGGCCGACAGCGGTTGGAGTCCCAGACCCAGTGGCTTGAAAATCATACCAGGGGTGTGTGTGTGTGTGTGTGTGTGTGTGTGTGTGTGTGTGTGTGCACATGCCCAAGATCCCAGGAGGAAAATGGAGGTTTGACCATCCACCCCCCAACCCCACAGGGAGTGGAGGAGGTGATTTCTCACTTTCCCTTTCACTGTGTCTGTCTCTTTCTCTCTGGCTTGTGCAAGTGCCCTAAGGCAAAAACCTCCAAAAGAAAGAAGGAAGGAAGGGAGGGCAGGAGGGAGGGAGGGAGGGAAGGAGGAAGGAAGGAGGAAAGGAAGAAAGGAAGGAAGGAAGGAAGGAAAGAAGGAAGGAAGGAAGGAAGGAAGGAAGGAAGGAAGGAAGGAAGGAAGGAAGGAGATAGAAAAACAGCAAAGGCAGACTGCCTCACAGGATCTTGATGTCATGATCCATATCCAGCTTCAACCAGCCCCGATCATGGGCATCACATGCCCAGTGTACTTGGGCAGTCTGCAAACATGAACCTGGAACCTGTGCATGTATGTCAACTTCACAGTGTTGTATTTTACCTCTATGTCACCATCTGGGCCCATAAGCAACTCAATCAACCACAATACCTGGTAATGGAAAATTGATTAAAAAGTAATGGGGGAACCAGCAGTTAGCGTAATGGCTATGTCACTGGACTCCCACGTAGGTGACCGCGGTACAAGTCCCGGACCCGGTGGCTTAAACTCACGCCGGGTACGTGTGCGTGTGTGCCCAAGATCCCGAGAGGAGAATGGAAGAGAAGGGATTGCAGTGTGGCCATCCCCCCTGGGGGGTGATTTCTCGTTTTCTATCTCTCTGTCTCTCTCTGTCTGTCTGGCTAGTGCAAGCGCCCTATAGCAAAAAAAAAAAAAAAAAGTAATGGGCATCCATAGATATAATTACTATGCAACCATTGCATTGCTTTAAATACAGTGAAGCAGTTCCAGCTACATACTAAGTAGAAAATATCTTTCTCTCTGTCTCTCTCACATACACCAGTAGGCTGCAAAACCAGAATACAGAGTAATAAAAATGGGATGGACTTAAGCAAAATACTCTCACACGTGAACACTTGCTCATGTTTACGTACTTAACATTTTTGTGTTTTTAATTGCCAGAGGGCCTATGTGCTCACTAGACAGGAAGAACGGGCAGGAAAAAACACTCCCCTGTGGGGAGTTGTCATTCTGCAATCTCTTTCACTCCATTCCCTCCATTTCTGCCTCAGGATTTTAGGCAAGCATTCACGTGCACCAGCATGTTTTTCAAACTACCAACACTCAGATTTGAACCAAAGTTGGCCATGTGGGATCCAGCTTCCTTAATCACTGGGCTACAAGGCTGGCCATATGAACTTAACATTTTTTTTAAGGACCATAAGAATATCCCCCCTATAAATGGGGTTACATAGAGAGAATGAGACTGAGAGAGTGAGGTGTCAGAGTGCAGAAAGAGAGAAAATTTAATTTTCTGCTTTATAATACGGGTCATTGCTCACATCTTTACATCTGGCAAGTATCTATTTTACAATTCAGAAACAAAAATAAAGGCTTTGGGTCAGCCAGTGGCATGTGGTTGGGGTAGCTGGATCCCACATGACTAACTGCATGGTTTGAGCCTCAGACTCAGCAGCTTGAAAAATATGCCAGGCACATATAGGTCCATGCCTGGACTCCTGAAAGGAGAAATGGAGAAGGGATTGCAGCATGGCCTGGCCTTCCCTTCTGAGGCTGATTTTCTCTCTCTCTCTCTCTTTCTCTCTCTCACTCACTCTGCCTCTCTGCTGGCAAACGCATGCACTTTCTTTTTTCTTTTTTCTTTTCTTTTCTTTTTTTTTTTTTTTTTTTTTTTTTAGAGAGAGAGAGAATTTTTGCTATAGGGCACGTGTACTTGCCAGAGAAGAGAAAGAAAAACAAAAAGTAAGAAATCACCATCACAACTCCTCCCTCTCCCCCCCAGTTAGAAGGCCACATTGCAATCCCTTCTCTTCCATTCTCCTCTGAGGATCTCAGAGACCCACACATGTGCCTGGTGTGAGGTTTAAGCCACCTGACCCAGGACTCAAACCACCGTCAACTACATGGGAGTCTGGTAACATAACCATGATGCCATCTACTGGTCCCCACACACACCTGTTTTAGAGATTTTTGCTAAAGGGCAAGTGTGCTCGTCAGAGAGACAGAAAGATAGAAAACAAGAAATCACCTCCCAGGGAGGATGACCACACCACCGTCCCTTCTGTTCCATTCTTTTCTCAGGATTTTGGGTATGTGTGCACACACACCCAGCAAGAGTTTCAAGCCACCAGGTCTGAGACTCGAACCATGATCACCTACATGGGAGTCTAGCAATCTAGCAATGTAATCATTATGCCATCTGCTGGTCTCACTTAAAAGAATTTTTTAAGAAAGTCTTAAAATGTCATGTTTTGAGAACAGCAGGTGGTGTGATGATTAAGGTGCTGGGCTTCCACATGGTCTTTCTCTGGTCAAATTTTAAAAAATAAAGTTAAATAAATAATTATTTTAAATATATATTATATGCATATATACACACACATATATAAATGTGTGTATATACATACATATGTGTGTGGATATATATATACACATATATACATGTGTGTGGATATGTGTGTGTATGTGTGTATATATATACATATATATATATATACATACATATATATCATGTTTCAAGTCCAGCAGGTGGCATGGTGGCTACGGTGCTGGACTTCCACATGGTTGACAGTAGTTCAAGTCCCAGACCTGGCACTTGCTTTCTCATTCTCTCTCTCTCTCTCTCATGCACAGACTCTATGGCAAATTAAAAAAATAATAATAATGATAAATAAAATTAAATAAATAATTATTTTTTAAATTATGTTTCAGGATAAGGAACTGAGGAAGCAATTCACACCAAGTGGGAAAAAAAGTACAAAATTTTACAAACGGATATGATTCTTACTTTGTAAAAAAACAATTACATGAGCGGATTCGAAGAGTCCACAGAAAAGTAGAACTATAGTGCAAATTTATTTTTATTTAGGTGCAAAATAAAATCCATGCAAAGCTTTTTCATTTCCATGAGCTTTTTGAAAACCCCCTTACATAGGCCATAGAATATAAGAAAATATTTTTTTAAATGAAATAGAAACATAAAAATATTACTGTTTAGTTCTGAGTGGTAAGATTGGGGTCAATTTCTTTTTTCTGAATTTTATAAACTTTCTGGAATAACATGAATTACTACTGTAATGGATTACAAACATTAAATACTATTCTTAATATCCTTACGTTTTAAAAACTGTCAGTTCAGGGACCAGCAGTTAGCGTAATGGCTATGTCACTGGACTCCCATGTAGTCGACTGTGATTCATGTCCCGGACCAGGTGGCTTAAAGCTCACACTGGGAGCGTGTGCGTGTGTGATTAAGATCCCAAGAGGAGAATGGAGAAGAAGGGATTGTGGCATGGCATTCCCCCTGGCAGGTGATTTCTCGCTTTCTGTCTCTCTGTCTCTCTCTGTCTGTCTGGCGAGCGCACATGCCCTATAGTCTTTCCAAAAAGAACCCATCAGTTCAGGGACCAGTAGGTGGCATGGTGGTTGAGGGTGCTGGACTCCCACATGGCCGACTGTGGTTTGAGTCCCAGACTTGGTGGCTTGCTTTCTCACTTTCTCTCTCTCTCTCACTCTGTACCTCTCTGGTGAAATTAAAAAAAAAAAAAAAAGGTAGGAAGGAAGGAAGGAAGGAAGGAAAAGAAAGAAAGGAGGGAGGAAGGGAGGGTGGGCTGGCGGGAGGAAGGAGGGAAAGAAGGGAGGGAGGGAGGGAGGGAAAGAAGGAAAGAAGGATTCTTTAAGAAAGAGAAAAAAAAAACCTGTATGTTCAATAAGCTAATTGCATTTGCTTTTCTAATTAGAACTAAAACTTATCCCACTGAGATTCACTTTTTTTCTTTATTCATGATAGATGATATTTGTGCAAATGGAAGTGTGAGAGTGAGAGAGAAAATAAGAGGGGCACCCTCTACAGGGTCTGGTCACACTGCAGTTCGCTTCTTCCAGTCATCCAAAACAGCAGATTTGGGGCACTCACATGCATGCCTGGCATGTTTCAGGTTGACTGGGCCCTGGTATTCAAACTGAAGTAGCCATGTAGGATCTATATACTTAGCTTCTCCCAAGCAGCGTTATCACCTCTTTGTCATGGATTCACTTTTAAGTGCTAGGCAGTGTTATTCTGAAGCATGAGATGTCAAATTTCTACAGAGAGTGTGCAGTTAGCTCACTGTAATGTGCATGTTCTAATAAAGACTTAAAATGTTCTGTGAAAAACTTTACATAGCAGACTGACACTGCTGACATAACTGTGGTCCAAAGAGTTAAAGCAATTTTCCAAAAGCACAATCTTTTCATTTAATGGAAGAGCTGAGAAGAGAATTGATTCTAACTCCCAGTTCAGTATTTTTCCATGACATGATGCATCTATGTTTTGGATGAGAATCAATGAGACCACAACAAAACTAGCACTTTAAGAAACGTACAGCAAAATAGCAAATGTATAAAATTTGTATGTAACTTCAGAGAACTGTTAAACACAGCAAAACACTGGGCTTAAAATGCCATTGCTTTTCTGAGAATTTATGCAGTGAAATGATTAGATTGGACCTATAAGGATACCGTTTTTAAGTTTTAATTTTTATTTTAATAGTAACACAATTCATAGCTTAAATGAAAACATCTGGTTTCATTTTCTTTACTGATTAGGATAGCTAGAATCCTGAGACATCAAGCATGACTGTCATTTATGCAAAAAAGTGCTTGGCTGGAGTGTAAATCTTGTACTTTTAGCTGTGCCCCTTGTAGCTAATTATTTTTAATATCCCCTCCTGGGTCCAAATAAGCTTGAGGTATAGGTATTCATTAAGAAATGCATCCTTCTCACAAAATGCCTTCAGGCACAATCCCCCTCATTCTCTCCCCAAAAAAGTAGGCCTTAATTAATTAGAATCCAGATCACTGGGATAACTGCCAATGCTGCCTTTTTTCCACCCTTCCTCAAAAGTTATGACCCAAACTCAAGGATGAAAGGCCAAATGGAGAGGAGGAGGTAACTACATGGCAGCAGGGTCAATTTCTATTACAGCTATGAACCAGACCCATTTATTAAGAGCCAGCTAATATGCTAAATGATGTTCAAAGATGGCCAGGGTCAAAGGAGAACCTCAAGTTATTCTCAATGGGATTAGGCCCCCAAAACTCTCCTCACATTGCCCGGCTGTCACCAAACATCATACACACACACCACACAAACACACACACACACACCACACAAACACACACACACACACCACACAAACACACACACACACACACACACCAGAACAAACAAAAATCCATCATTTCATTCCTCTCATTAATCAAGTAAGTCTGATGTAACAGTGTATTAGTCACGTTCACCCTTGCTAATATAAACCTCTCTTTGGCTCTGTGTATCACAAAGCCAAAAGTATAATTCTGGATCTCAACAAGTAACTATTTCTGGGACTTGTTGCAATGCATCTTCCTACTTAACAGGGCTTGATGCCTCTTTTCTTCATGGGACATTCCGTCCTAATTGGGTACTGTGCATATTATCACTGATGGCTGCAAGGTACCATAGTGTATCAATGTATTCCTTCATGTCAGACAATGTGACTTTTCAGAGAATGGAAGTTGAGGGGTTCCTCTCAATCAGTTTTATTTCATATGACCTAGATATAAAATTGATAACTCCAAAGAGAGACATAAGGGGAGAACGCAGACAGTATGTACAAATACATACCTTTCCACATCCAAGTCTCACTTCATGATGTTCCTAAATTTGAGCTGGAGGAGGCAAAATCCAGAATATACTTTCATTTATTTAAGCAAACAGAGATTAAGTCAATGGGGAAGAAGAAATGACCCACAAATCACAATTAACTACTATTTAACTTGTTAAATAAATAAAGTAGCTAACTCATATAGCCGGAATTAAAATATGTTCTGCAACCTACTTTTATGAGATGAGGGCAAATGAATAACATTCAAAATGACAGCAGGATTATATTAAAATAGGCAACTGCCAAGTTATACCATTAAATCTACATTAAGTCCAATCCCTATGCTTTCTACATGTCCAAGACTACATAGTAACCATTATTATTTATAACCCACTGAAGGTCACAGTAGTAACTGTGATATCCTAAAACTCCTACTAAATAAATCAACCCTACTAATTTATATTTGGTATAGTCATACCAATCAATATATCTCGGATTTTTTTCTCATATTTTAATTATAAACTGGCAAGTCGCATATGACAAAGCCTAATCTGTCAAAACTAGTCCTATCCTGAATATTTAAAACCATACCTGTTTTACTTTTTACAGATATGAAAAATAAAACAGAAAAGGAGACAGAACCAGACTGACAATCCAGGAAGTCATAAATGTTGCACTGTCTCACCATTAGAAACGACATACAGAAACATTTACGTTCGTCCAAATCTCACAACCCTAAATAAACAAAAACTATGCTCTAACTGTAGAAATCAAGCTGATTTCTGTTCTCCTGGCTTCCAGAATGTTCTGGTCACTGCCTTACCACTGCCTCCCTCCACTATGCACAAACATTTCCACCACTTCTGACATGCAGGGTAAGGGCAAGAAAGGAGAAAGAAAGGGAAGTCTCATGACTTCTGAAGTTAAAAAAGAGGAATTAAGTTCTGAAAAGGAGAAAGAGGGTGACAGTTTTACTTAATTCAAGTATTGAGTAAATATTATTGCTTAATTATTTTTAAAAAGAGATACTAGTGGCCATTTTTTAGGTACATGTTTCTTGATTTCATTTATGAGGATGAGATTATAATGTAATGAAACTGGGGCCAGGAGGTGGTATGATGGTTAAGGCCCCAGACTCCCACATGGCCGACTGTGGTTCAAATTCCGGATATGACAGTTTGCTTTCTCTCTCTCTCTCTCTCTCTCTCTCTCTCTCTCTCTCTCTATCTCTCTCTCTGTCTTTCTCTGGTAAGTGCACCTGCTCTATAGCAAATTAAAAATAATGATAATAGTAATAGATAAAATTTTAAATGATTATTTTTTTTAAATAATAATGTAATGAAATTTGTTCCATACACAAAAATCACTTTTCCCCTCACTCTTGACGATACTCACCTCCCTCTAAGTCAAAATTTTCATGATAGGGCCCTAACCTGTGTCCTTAAATACCACACAACCTAAATGCTAAAAAAGGGGCCTCACACAGCTGAACAAGGAAAAACACAAAGTGAAAATTTATCCCCCTTGGAAGATAAAGTAAAATATATATTAAGGAAATGGGTAATTCAAGGAACTAGAGCATTTATATAAATTCCCAGATGTTTGTGTTGCTGTCTAAACGTTTTAAAGAGGAAACAACTTTTTATTACTTCATTGTGAATACAATTTCCAAACTTCTAGGATTGGTAAGATAACACCCATTCTCAAAGTTGTCAGGTTCCTTCTGTATCCCCAACACTGTGACTATTCCAGAAACACACACACACACACACACACACACACACACACAACTCAGGTCTATAAACATGCCTGATTGTTAAACTCCCAATTCCTCCCTGAGTCTTGTGTTCATATATTCCTAATCAAGATGAGTTTATGAAGCTCTGTTAATATAACATTTCTTATTTTTCTAATAATTTCAAATATTTCAAAGCAATTAAAACAACAGTCATTTGAACATTAACAGCATGGAGAGGATGGCCATAATGCCCACACCTTCCACCGCCATCAGAAGCCTTCACTGAGAAGCTTTAGCTACTTCTGGTCATGCCAATGAATGTGGTTAAAAATCAGGTGGAAGGGAACCAACAGTTAGCGTAATGGCTATGTCGCTGGACTGCCACGTAGGCAAACGCAGTTCGCGTCCCAGACGCGGTGGCTTAAAACTCACACCAGGCATGTGTGCGTGCGTGCCCAAGATCCCGAGAGGAGAATGGAGGAGAAGGGATTACAGCATGACCATCCCCCCTGGGGGGTGATTTCTCGCTTTCTGTCTCTATGTCTCTCTCTGTCTGTCTGGCGAACGCACGCGCCCTGTAGCAAAATCCTCTCCAAAAAAAAAAAAAAAAAATCAGGTGGAAAACAGCTGAATGTACATGCTTACTCACATTACTCTCACCATCTAATGCTGAAAAAAAAAAATCAAACAATTTTCACCCAATTTGGCTTGTCTTTCTTTCCTATAAATTGCAATGCTGCCAAGTATAGGTTAGATTCTGCCAATTTTTCAGTCTTGCAAGCAAAAGGAAGTTAGAATACTTTCTCAAAATGAATGAAGTGTGTGTGTGTATTTACATTTGATTAACTCAACGACATATGAGACTTTTGTACAAAATTGCTAAAATCACAAACATACATACACGGACGCACAAATACACACACACACACACACACACACACACACTTTGTGCTACATTATAAAAAGAAAATGCAAAACTCAGAAGGAACTGAGAGGATCTAGAAGAAATATTGTTTGTAACTGTAAATGCTAATATCTACAGCCATTCACATCATGTTTCTTACTATTGTGCAATTTAGGTAGGAACTACTTAGCACCCTCCCAGATCTTAATTCTAATGTGACTCATATCACGAATGTGGTCAAGTGAGTAGTTTCAGCCTCCACAAAAATATATTTAATTTCTAGAAAAGGTCCCCAAAGCAAACTGACAAAGACAAACTCAGTTCAGAAGTGGCAATGGTCATGGTGGTCGAGTTCTACAGGAATATTTCCGATGTTGTCAAATATTATTCTGTAATGAGACTTAAATTTCTGTATTATCATCTGAGTGTCTCATTTAGGCCGGAGGATGAGGCTCTGAACTCAGGAAGGAAACACCCTGAAAGCCCCCTAGCCGTTATAAACAGTAATCACGGAGCCAGCTAATCAGCCTCCCTCAGACTTAGCTGCTTTTCAAGAGAGACAAAATATTGAGAGAGATTTTTCATGATAAATTCTGGAAAATTGCTCTACCGAGGTCTTTAATACCTCTTTTTCCCAAAGCTAGGAAAATGGTGGGCCTAGTTTAATAACGAGTGCTGATAATCAAGAGCCAAGATGCTGTTGCGGATGAAAAGTGAAACTCTGGTGTGAAGAATAAGAGCTCAAGACACATTATCCACAGGAATCAACCATGTTACACTCATGGTAACCGACACTTTGGTCATATGCATCAGAAAGAAGCCTTAAAAATCATGCAGGCCATTAAGTACCCAGGAATAGATAAACACCTAAAGGCTAAAAGGTACACAATGAAGCACTATTCATAATAGAAAATAATGGAAACTAACTCAAACATTCAACAATAAGAAATTTCGTAGACAAAATGTAGTATATTTGGTTCTCTTGCTGCAGCTTCGCGAGGGGGAGTACCAGGAGCTGTGCTCGGAGGGAGACGCCAGGGACCGTTTCAAGAAGATGGCAGACAAACAGGACATGGGGGAAATCGCCACCTTCCAAAAGGCCAAGCTGAAGAAAAGGGAGATGCAAAAGAAGAAAATTCTGCTGACCAAAGAGACCATTGAGCAGGAGAGAGCGGAGTGAAATTTCCTAAACTCCTGGAGGATTCCCCGCCCTGTCAAATTTCAACCCCGGTTGTGACATGGAGGAAGAGCCGCCTGCCAGATGGACACGTGCCACAAGCTGCGCTGTGAACCCCCAGGGCACTCCATGCCGCTGTCATCTGCTAACATTTTCATCAGTAAAGACCATGGGACACCCCCCCATCTGACTGCCAAATTCTCTGGTGTGCCCTGGAGTATTATAGAAAATTATTTGTATGACTAACAAAAATAAAACACATCTAGGTGCATGGCAAAAAAAAAAAAAAATTGTGGTATATTCTTTAATATATGACAACACAGAAATTTTTAAATCTCATTATAACACAATATTTAACAACATAAGAAATTTTTATGTATATTATTTAATAAGAAAGCCAAGTTAAAATATTACAATACAACACATGTTTATACTACTTTCAAAGGTTTAGAACAATAGACACCAATAACAACAGCATTATCTCTGGGTGATAGCAGAAAAAGTACATTTTATTTCCTTTTTTGTGCCTTCCTGTTTTTTCCAAACTTTCTACAATAAAATATATTATTTTAAAATTCGGGAACCAGCAGTTAGCGTAATGGCTATGTCGCTGGACTCCCACGTAGTCGACCGCGGTTCGTGTCCCAGATCCGGTGGCTTAAAACTCACGCCGGGCGCGTGTGCATGCGTGCCCAGGATCCTGAGAGGAGAATGGAGGAGAAGGGATTGTGGCATGGCCATCCCCCTTGGGGGGTGATTTCTCGCTTTCTGTCTCTATGTCTCTCTCTGTCTGTCTGGCGAGCGCACGCGCCCTACAGTGAAAATCTCTCAAAAAAAAAAAATCTATGTTTATAATCTGAATAAATTTTATTTTTAAAATTAACCACATCTGTGGGACTAGTAGATGGCATGATGATTATGTCACTGGACTTCCACGTAGTCGACTGTGGGTTGAGTCCTGGGATCTAATGGCTTAAAACTCATGCCAGACACGTGTGAGTGTGTGCTCAAGGTCCTGAGAAGAGCATAGAGGAGAAGGGATTGCGGCATGGCCATCCCCCTGAGAGGTGATTGCTCACTTTCTGTCTCTCTGTCTCTCTAGCAAGTGCATGCACCCTATAGCAAAAATCTCTTAAAAAAAAAAAAAAAAAAGCCATGTGTGACTCTTTGAAGGAAATAGTTTCTTTTCTTCCTTTTTGTCCTGTTTTGCCACTTACCTTCTAAAATTTTACCAGATTTTCTGACTGCACCTGAATCCTTTTCCTGATTAAATAAAGTGGAAACAGTCTCAGAGGAAATTAGATGATAAGAGTCAAATGCCTCATAAGTTCATGTTCAAAGAAGTCAAGTCAGACCATGAGTGGCCAAAAGAATTTGGTGATGAAAACGAGCCACTAAGTGGATTATTTACCCTGATCTTTACTGATGAAAATGTTAGCAAGCTTTGTGTTCTTCAATTACATTTTGAAATTATGGAATTATGGCATTTCATTCATTTACTCATTCAGTCATCACGCACTTACCAGGTCCCTCTTACGCGGCTACGTGGTACCAGGACTGGAAAACAGAAAGCAAGTCTAGTACTTGAGGTCAAGCCTTCTCAGTTTGCTGAACACATGGCTAACCTGATAATTCTTAGGGAACCCACTCTTCCTCATCCTTTCTCTTCTTCAGCCACAGCAGTTTTTCATTAAATATTGGCCTTTTGTCAATGTCATATTTGAATAAAGCATCACTTGGCTTAAAAAAATTAAGAACTTTGAACTCTCTGCTCAACTGTGCCTGGATCAAACGGATGCCCCAGAATTGAGTGGCATCCATAACCATTCAAATTAACTGGTTAATTTATCAGATTTCAAATTAGTCAAATTCTTTCCTCTTCATATAATATGTTATCATTTATGCCTCTTCTATATCTGCTTTGAAGACTTCCTGTCAACCTTTCCCACCTGTGGGCACCAGACTCCCAAAATGTATTCGAATCCTTAATCTTTGCTAGTAGAGGATGACCACATCCTTGTCAACACTGTCAGAGGCTGTGAGGCTGTTTTCTTAGGCCACCTGACTCTAATCAAGTGGTCTAGCTCTTTCTCCTAAATATTGGTCTAGGGAGGCTTCATAAGGACTATTGGAGAACTCCTTTAAAATGGAAAGTTCAGGCCTCACTTCCAGAAAATTTGACTAGTAAAGCAGATTTTTATTTTAATAAGCTTCCTAGAAACTTGGTAAACACTGTTAGAAGACAAAGCTGCTAGCTAGGGCAGAGAAGGCTCAGAATGTTGTTAGATCTGGAGACCTGGGCAGAGAAAGTTCAGAATGTTAGATGTGAGGAGCCCATTGGGCATCTGTTACAGCAGGTTTTTAAAATTCACCTATGAATATGTCTCACTCACTAGGCCTAAAGCTTATTTTTGGATAAGGTACTTGCCCTAATCTTTGTATCTACAGGCTCAGTGCAATTCTACTGTGTCCAATAAATGTTTTGGGTTAAATTAGTTATCATTAAATTAGTTATCATTTTTGGAGAGGTTTTTGCTATAGGTTGCATGCACTCACTGGAAAGACGGAGACAGAAAGATAGAAAGCGAGAAATCACCGCCTAGGGAGGATGGCCACGCCGCAATCCCCTCTCCTCCATTCTCCTCTAGGGATCTTGGGCACACACGCACATGCACCCAGCGTGAGTTTAAGCCACCGAGTCCAGAACTCAAACCACGGTCGACTACATGGGAGTCCAGCGACATAGCCATTACACTAACTGCTGGTCCCAAATTAATTAATTTTCAAAAGGGCACCAATTCATCAAATTTGATCCTCTTGGGCCCAGTCATAGTGGCACAGGCGGTAGGATGCTGCTGAGTAAAACAGGAACCACATGG
Source organism: Tupaia belangeri chinensis (assembly GCF_000334495.1). Lineage (NCBI taxonomy): Eukaryota > Metazoa > Chordata > Mammalia > Scandentia > Tupaiidae > Tupaia > Tupaia belangeri. The sequence continues at coordinate 964,627 of NW_006159479.1, read as the reverse complement.
TAAGCGCAGTTCAGATCCTAGATCCTGGGTCAATCTGAATATGCTAAGTGCCTGTATACCTGTCTAACTGCAAGACAGAGGGTAGAACTGTGGTATGGGAAGACCCTGTCCGGGATCTTTTTCAAGAAATAATTAAGAAAAAAAAAAATTGGGACAAGCGGGGGCTGGCAGTCGACATGGTGGTTAAGGATGCTGGACTCTCACATGACCAACCATGGTTCGAGTCTCAGACCTGGCAACTTACTTTCTCACTTTTCCTTCCTTCCTCCCTCCCTCCCTCCCTCCCTTCTTTCCTTCCTTTCTCTCTCTCTCTTTCTCTTTTTCTGGTCAAATTTAAGTAAATAAAGTTAAAAAAATAATTATTTTTTAAAAATTGGGACCAGGGCCAGCAGGTGGTGTGGTGGATAAGGGCGCTGGACTCCCACATGGCTGACATGGTTCAAGTCTCGGACCTGGTGGCTGGCTTTCTCACTTTCCCTCTCTCACTCTCTCTCTCTGTGCCTTTCTGGTCAAATTAAAAAATAAATAAATAAAATGAATAAATAAATTAAATTAAATAAATAATTCTTTTTTAACAAACAATTGGGACCAGCAGGTGGCACAGTTAAAGCTCTGGACATAGCCAACCAGGGTTCGAGTCCTAGACCCAGCAGCTTGAAAATCATGTGGGGTGTGTGTGCATACATACCCAAAATCACGAGAGGAGAATGGAGGAAAAGGGTCTGCAGTATGGCCATCCCCCTGGGGAGTGGTTTTTCTCTCTCCTTCTGTCTCTCTCTCTCCAGCAAGTGCACATACTCTGTGGTAAAAAAAATCTTTAAAAAAAAATCTTGGGGGTGGAGCCAGCATTTGGCATGGTGATTAAAGTGCTAGACTCCCACATGACCAATCATGATTCAAGTCCTGGACCTGGCTGCTTGAAAATCACTCCAGGTATGTATGTACTTGTGCCCCAAAATCCTGAGAGGAGAATAGAGAAGGCATTATAGTGTGGCCATCCCCCTGGGGAATGATATCTCTCTCTCTCTCTCTCTCTGTGTCTCTCTCTGGTGAGCACACACACCCTATAGCAAAGTATTTTAAAAAATCTTGAGCCCAGGAACCAGCAGTTAGCATAATGGCTATGTTGCTGGGCTCCCACGTAGTCAACCGCGGTTGGCGTCCCAGACCCAGTGGCTTAAAACGCACGCCAGGCATGAGTGCATGAGTGCTCAAGATCCCGAGAGGAGAATGGAGGAGAAGGGATTGCGGCGTGGCCATCCCCCCTGGGGGGTGATTTTTCACTTTCTGTCTCTATGTCTCTCTCTGCCTGGCGAGTGCACGCGCCCTATAATGAAAATCTCTCCAAAAAAAAAAAAATCTTGAGACCAGCAGGTGGCATGGAAGGTAAGTGCTAGATCCCTCATAGCCAACAATGTGGTATAAGTCCCAGACCCAGCGACTTGAAAATCATGCCAGGCATATGTGCATGCAGGCCCAAAATCCCAAGGGGAAACTAAAGGAGAAGGGATTGCAGAATGGACCTCTCTTGTGAAGGATGACTTCTCACTTTCCCTCTATTTCTCTCTCCCTCTCTCTGACACTCTGGAAAATGCACATACTCTATAGCAAAACCTAGAGAGAAAAAATCTAATCCATGGGCTTGCCCAGTTAGCACAGTAGTTAAGTGTTGTGCATTGGGAACCAGATCCCACATGACCAACCACAGTTTGAATCCCAGCCCTGGTGGCTTGAAAAATATCTTAGGTATCTGTCCATGCTTGCCCCAAAATCCTGATAAGAAGGAGAAATGGAGCATGACCAAACCCCACTGGATGGTGTTCAGCTCGCTCGCTCACTCTCTCTCTCTCTCCTTCTCTCTGAAAACTGTGCATGCTCTCTGACAATAAAAAAAAAAAATAGAATTAAATTTTAAAATAATGATCCTATTGAACTAGGAGATTTTTCCCCATCAACAAATTATTAACAAATCTGTTATTAGAGTTTGTATGCTTTTTTCCTTCACAATTTAAGTAAGTTAAAGAATTAGAAACAGCTTTTTAAAAAGCTTTTGTTACAGTGCTTTTGGGTTTTAAAACACTCTGTGAAGTAACCAGGATAAGAATAGCTACCTAACTGTCTTAGTTGAGAAAACAGGTCAAAGAGATAAAGTGATGGATAAGTACTCATAATTTTTCCATATTCTATAGTATTTTCATAGTCAAGGATGCAGTGTGGCATAGTGAAAAAAAACTTAATCTTTATTGCCGGATTTGAGTTGGAGCTCTGCCATACTAGCTGTGTGATGTTGAACAAGCTATGCAATTTTTCTGAGCCTCACTTTTCTGTGCATGTTCTGTATATACAAAGACAGCAGTCTTGTCTGAAGGATTTAAAGAGTTCTGGAGAGTGTTGGGCACATGGCAGGAGCTGGTTTTTCTTCCTCCCTGCTCCTCTTTTCCTGGTAGTAAGGACTCGGTTTATCTTGATCTGTACTGTATTCTCAGCACATGGCACAGTCTCTGGCAGGTAGTATATGCCCAACAAATATTTACTGAATTGAATTAAGTAATTAACCCCATGATTTAAAAAAGCAAAAAAATAAACAAAACAAAAAATCCTTTTCCTTTTTTTACCTATCAAATTTTATCAACTCACTAAGCTGTATTACTTTAACCCCTCTTCCTTCACAAACCTAAGATGACATAAATGCTGATGACCTCCACCTTCAGTCACAACCAGGGAAAGTGACCTAGAGACTTAAGAATTCCATTTAAGGGTAAGATTACACACGCGTTTCTCTGTTTAATAAAGCAAAACTAATGGATGGGCAGATCTTTGTTCTGAAAATGTTCTAGCAAGCAAAGGTAAATAGAATGTAATCATACTATTTGAATTCAATTTGCATAAAACTTTCCCGACATTTTCCTTCTATTAGCAATCCTAAGACATTTATAGGCATTCTGTAAGTTCATCCAACCTTATTTTTTCCATAGAGGTTTATTTTCCTCAAATATAAATTCTCTTAATGTGATTTTCTTTTTTAGAATCACCCCCCACCCCTCGGGTTAGAAGGGACTCCATGAGAAAAATGAAGATAACAGATTTTGAGTAGAATAACTCTTCCACTTACTCCTCAGATGACCTTGCATAACCTCACTGATACTCAGTTTCCTAATCTATAAAATGGAAATAAAAATATCTACGTGGAGTGGTCATGGCAGTCAGAAGAGACAATATATGTGAAAGGCCTATGAAACACAGCAGGCACTAAATGAATCACTATTCCCTCCGCCCTCACCCAATGATGCTACAAAAGGATTCAGTATTTCCAGTTAAAAACATCTTATCTAAATATTTTCATAATTAACCATTGCGACATCAAACTAACACTTTCTAGTCTAGTTAGTTGCAAGACTTTTCTGTTGTCTCCCAAGCAGAGTTACTAATTTATGGTAGTCCTGGGCCCCAGAAATGTGAAAGCCTCAACATTTCCAGAAATAATTTCTACTACATTTTTGATAAGGGCTGTGTCAATCCATGAAGCCTGTTATCTTTCTTTTTTAAAAAAAAGAATTATTTTATTTAACTTTATTTATTTATTTATTTATTCATTTGCTTATTTCAATTTGACCGGAACGGGACAGAGTGAGAGAGAAGAGAGAAAGTGTGAAAGCAAGCCGCCAGGTCCGGGACTCGAACCATAGTCGGCCATGTGGGAATCCAGGGCCTTTAACCACCATGTCACTTGCCAGCCCCCATGAAGCCTGTTTTCTATGAATAGCACTCCCCTCATTTCTCCAAAGGACTTCCTCAAGCACCTTAAACTAAATGCCCCACCCCATGACCTGGCTTTCACCTTTCCCTATCTGTTGTCCTTTATTTTCCAGGAATATTGAACAGTTTGTATTTATTTCTCTGTATCTTCCATTAGATTATAAATTCTGTGAAGACACGGTAGAATCTTGTTCACTTTTTTAAGGCTTAATCTCAAATACCAATTTCCTAACTATGCTGTTTTTACAAAAATTTTCAGTTAGATAGGTTTTTTTGAAATTAGTTTTCAGATTTTTTTTAAAGTCTGAAGTATTAATTATATAGGTAGAACAGGGATAGATATATTTTATTTATATACCTCAGTGGGTCCTGGCAAGGAAATAACGGTTCTCTTAATAAACAAAAGTGACTCATTCACATTTTCACAGCTAAAGGGAAACCTGGTTGGGGGTGGGGGGGAAATGGAGAATCTGACCTACTGCACCACCACAGCCCACTGGGCAGCATTTCCAGTGTCAGTCACTACCATAATGACCCATGAAGCACTGCTTACCCTCATCACCTCTAGTGGGTCCAGGCCCATCTCCTCAAGGTGGCTTTCTACTCCCCAGGAAGGTTCTCTGCCCACTATGTTCCAGGATGTTGAACTTGTAAACAGCCTCAAAGAGTCATGCTCACCTTCCCGTAAACAGGTCCTATACCCCTTTTCATGGCATCTTTTAACTACCTGTTTTGGGGTCCTTTGTTTGTTTTTTTCTCTACAGGAAAAAAATAAATAAATTGAGCTGTAAACTGGGAGGACAAGAACCGTCTTATTCACTACCCCATTCCTGTGCCTAACATACAGTAATCTCTCAAGGAATATCTGTTAACGGAGTGACTTTGTTTGACAAGATTTTAAAAAACATAAAGCAGGCCTGTTCAGTGACATGGGAGTAACACACCACTCAAGGGATGCTAGATCCATATGTGGACCTGTCCATGCCAGTCATGTGTACGCATGATCCTGGCTGGCTAGGGTTGCAGTGTGAGATCCTGTTCAGGGTGTTTGTCTGTCTTTCTTTTTACTTCTCTATCTATACATTCTCTCATGAGAGAAAGAAACTTTAAAAAAAAAAAAGAGAGAGAGAAAAGAAAAAGAGAATAAACAGAAACAAATGCAAAAGCTTAAAATATTAGAATTTCAGCCTAGACAATACAGATTTTTTTTTCCATCCGAGGCTTTTCTCAAAGAGCTCAGGCCTTGTCTAACCCACCCTGAAACTAGGCATATCCATCCTGCTATAGTCCAGGCAGTAAAACCCTCCAGACCTCTTTTTCACAGGAAGAGTGCTATCAAAACAACCCCCTCCCTCCACACAGGTAGGCCCAAGTCCTAGTCCTAGCTTCTAGTCACTTTCATGCCTCTCTCAGGCAGAGACACTTCTGCAGGGAAGCCCATCTCCCCAGCACAGAGTATCTCCCAGAGGGCTCAGGAAGTGTGGAAAACACACGAAGTCCCAAGGAGGCACTCAGGCCTGTAATCCACCTTTTCTTTTGTCTCTGTAACTAGCTCACTTAAGTGAGAGAAAAACGTCCAAATTCACATCCACAGGCAAAAATACTTACAAGATCCTAAGAAGACAGTGGACCTTGAGTTTATGGACTGCGGATTTGGAAATGTTGTGTAATTCTCTTTAGTAAAAGAAACACGAGTCTGAACTAACCCTTGCCCAGAGGCCGCAGGGGCCTAGAAATACCCCCTGTGAATTCTCTAGGTCTAAACCGGTGCCTGTGGCCTCTCGTGCCATCAGGCCCAGCGCACAGAGACTCTAAGGGGCAGGCCACCCTGACTGGACGACCTTGAGACACACTGCGTCTGGCACCCAGAAGGCAGAGAGGCCTCAGTGCCGCGGTGGCTGGGAAAGCGGGTCAGGCAAGGCTTGGCTCCAGCCAGCGAGCTACGCGGCTTCCGGGACCCTCACCGGAGCGCTCCTGCTGACTCGCCGAGACTAGCAAGATCCACGACGAGAACGGAGCTCCCTCCCGCTCCTAATCCCTGCCAAACTTGCCTGCGCTGCGTAGCTGGAGAAGCAGTTTCCCCTGCGCGCCCCTCGCTAGGGCTGAGCTGCTCAAACGCCTCCGGCTTCGCTGCAGCGCGGGAGCCCGCGTGGGCTACCCGGGGCCGCAGCTCCTCAGTGCCCCTTACGTGGCCGTCCTTGCTGCCCCAATGCCCAACGCCCCTCAATAACAAGCTGGGCCCGGACCCAACGGGTCCTGGGAGAAGCGACCCGCGCCGACCCCAAACATCCCGATAGGAAAGCCCTTGACGTTATTTTTGGGCTGCAAGGGTGGGGTGGAGGCCAGGGGCTCACTTCAAGTCTCAGTTTGCAAAAATAATAACGTGCCCTGGTCGCGCTGCTGCCAGACCCAGGGAGGGCAAGTGACTGATTCCGTGGGTCCTGTAGGAGAGATGCGTAGTTGGCGCGAAGCCTTGTCAACCACAACTTTTACGCACGGAGGACTTTGAAGGGGCGCCGGACTAAGCCCCAGACAGAAGTCCCGGACAGGACGTGAAATTTTGTTTCCTCAATTCCGACTGGGATGTACTGCTCTGAACTTACCGTGACCTCCTCACCGCGCTCTCAGCTCTGCGTAATCTGGAACCCCGCATGGGACCCGGGAGAATTCACACTCGCACCCGGGGTTGCAGACCACTCGAGTGGAGGGCGGAGGGATCTTTGTATACCTTCGTGCGTCGCGTATGTTTCTAGAACAAGCCAAGCAGATCTCAGAAGAGAACAGTTCTGGCCCCTGAGCCACAACCGTGCCCCTCAGTCTATTCACAAATTCCCTAAGGACGCTCAAGTGAAGAAAAGGTATTGGTCCCCCAAGTTCTTAACCATTCACAGCCCGTTGAACTAGGGTGTAGCGTGCAAGATGCATTCACTGTGCCCGCGCGCTCGTCTCCCCAGGAGCCACGTACTCATCAGGTGTAACAGTTCTCCCGCTCACCCGGCAGGGCAGCCCAGCTCCAGGAGTCTGAGACCTGCAGCACCCTCCGAGGTCACCCGCTCCTGACCGGCCTCGTCATTTGGAAGGAGAAAGGGCAAAAAACGTGCATGGGACACTTTATTTAAAAAGAAAAAGGAGGAGAAGAAAAGAAAAGAAAATTGAGGCAGAAATGCCTTGTAAGTGGATGTAAACTATAGGGATTTTCTGTTATTTAAAGAAGAGTGCAAAGTTGCCAAGAAACCCACTACGTATCTGTTTACTCCTTGAGAATGGGCCCCAAAGAAAATAAACCGGGACCAGGTAATCCGCCAGATCTCTTAGCGGCTGGGGCGCTCCGTTCTGCATCAACTCTGCACCTAGGATCCAGGGAGCAGGCAGGTGGGTTTTCTCCACCTGTGGGTGCTACAAACTCTGTTTCCACAGTCTCGTTTTATTTTTTTAAAGAAAAAGTGCACACGTATTTCTCAAAAGTGGATAGCTGAGCACCTATAAAAGTTGTGTTATGGAAGATATGAGGTCCAGATAGATCAGTTTGTGGGCGAAGGCTGCTCTAGCAGAATCACAAGAACTGAGTAAGAGACCACAAATTTCGTTTTTATTGTAGAAATCGGTAGACGATTTTACTATATGTAAAATAGTTACAACCACTGAAAAATTCGAATTAATTTAATGTGATTTGGATTTATATGTATGTAATCACTATATTTTTAAATTTTGTCTAGCTGTTTCCATTAAGTTTTAATAAGCTATAAAAAGTTCCCTGGATAAATTTTTAAGTTTTTTTTTAAGTGAGTGGAGATTACATGAACCAGAAGCGAAGTTTGAGCGTAATTTCCTTAGCCACTGGAAGTCTGTCTCTCCTCTCAATTTCCAATGAAATTGCCAACATTTCCAAGGATGGGAAGAAGAAAAGGAGAGAGGGAGACTATTCATTGAGTACCTACTGTGTGTGGGCACCCTTGGAGGGTTAGCTTTACATATTTTATTGCCTACCAATAATAGTTCATTTGTAAGAGCTCTTTTTTAAAAGACCAAAACCTCCCTCTTCTGCTTTCAGATTCAGATGGACGGCTTCCATAACTTTATTTTATTCACAAGAATTTCGTTTTTAGTACTTCCTTCTTCAAAGTGATGCAATTGTCAAAGTTAATGGGCAGATCAGATCTTCATGATATTGAAGTCTATGTTGTTTAATTGATTACCTAGTTCAGTGTTAGGTTGGGGGGGGATGAAGATGAGTCTACGCACAAGCTGAATTTCTTCAAAGTCACTAAATCCTGTGAAAATAAACCCCTGGAACTGTTTAGAGAAGAGGAAACTTGTTAGTAGGAGGAGAGCTTCCGTACTGAACTCAATGTGCAGAAAAGAGAATAATTAAAAGCAAAACTTTTCTGTCGCTGTGGATCAAAGGAACCGAAAACATGACCTGTTTTATGAGGACTATGCAAACACTGTGGTTTATAATGACCGTTGATAAGAGCTGGGTTAGACTAGTGGGCTATCTGTTGCAATGGATACGGATACGGAAGAATCAAGGACCGGAGTAGAGAGACAGAAAGAGAGGGGAAAAAAAGAGTTGACAACCAGATTAAGTGCTGAAAGTAGAGGGGGGAAATACAGCAAGGAATTGCAACAGGCAGGTAAATCATCAAAAATTCAGTTCCTGCAACTAATGAAAAAAACAATCTCACTATATTCCAGGGGAAATGGTTCTCTGGTGCAAGCCTGATGGTGAGTCTATTTGTCCTGTTTCTTTTCCGGACTATCAAAAAAGTTATTTCGAGATTCAGCCAAGTGTTTTGACTGGGAGACCGAAAACGGGACGAAACGTTTCCTGCTGTAACGCCCGGAGCCGCAGCGGAATCCAGCGCCCACCGCCCGGGAAGACACGTGCGGTCTGCCCAGGGCACTTCAGAAAGGATGCTCCTGCTACCCTGGGAGAGGCGAGCCTGAGGTCCGCCGGCGGGGGCCGCTCGGTTCCACGAAGGGCCTGACTTTCAGCCTTCCTGTGGAGGAACACGCCTGCGAGGTTGTTCTGGAAGGGGAAATGGGCGCAGCTCTCCGAGAGGCTAGCAAGATTCCCAGTTACTTAGCAAACTTGAAAAGTCTGAGACATTCTAAACTGAGCTTCCCTCGTTCTCCGAGTCCCTTTCTATCTACTTTAGCAGGGCTAACGGGCTGCTGGCGGAAAAGTGCTATTTCAAACCATTATTTCCCCCCTCGTCGACTGGAGAAGAGCCACCGCCCGATTCGAAAGTGACTTGCCGACCTCAGCGCCCCGGGCTCCGCGCGGCGCACAGCCCGCCCCTCCACGCCGGCCCTGCCCGGGTAGCCAAGAAAGCCCGTGGGGGTGTATCCTCCGCTGGCCAGAGCTCAGTGCCAGGGCGCTCTCCTGACATAACCCTGTCCAGGGGAGCCGAGACGTGCAATAACCACCCCTGTTCTCCCCTGCTGTCCGCCCCAGCCCCATTCCCGCCGGCATCTTCCTTGGAATCAACTGCCAGTTGAAAAACTCGTCTCACACCTCCCCTTGCTCCCCGCTTTTCCGGCCGTTTCCGGGATCTCACACTCCCACCCCACTTCTCCCGCCCGTCCTGGCTGAACACTGGCACCAATGCCCCACGCCCACCCCGCCGCACCATTTTAACCCCTTCGAGGTGTCCTCTCCGGGAGCGGGGGAGGGATGGGGGACAGGAAACAGAAAAGGCCCACCTTCCCCACCTCTCTCCCGCCCCTCATCTGGGTCCTTGCCTAGGCTGCCTGGAGGGGATTATGAAATAACTCGATGGTGGGCGGGGGTGGGGGCTGCGCTACCTCCAGCTCTGGAAACTTTGGCAAAGTCTCGGGAACACTTGTGCTCCCCCAGGATAGCTCCCTTCGCCTAGCACCGAGCGCGGGGTGTCCGAGTTTCTTGGCACTACAGCAAAGGGCCTCTCCTTTTCCCCAGTCCCTTTAAGGACATCTGATCTGCAGCCTCAAACTTTCTCCTTTGGTCAAAAGCTACGTCAGCCGCCTCGAGCGACCCCAGGCGAGACCGGGAAGGGAGCGCGCTAGTGTGGGGTTAACCCAAACTTTGGCGCCCAGAGGTCGGCTGAGGCCCTGCGGGTCGAGGCCCGGCGCGCTGTTTGCAGGAGGGAGCCCCAGGGGACCTGCGCAGGGCACGTTGCCGCGGCTGAAATGGGCGTTCCTTTTTCCAGATCATATTCCCCATAAAATCTAAAGCCAGATGCATCGTTTGGGCAAGTTCCCACTTTACCGCGAAAGGCACAGGTTTGTTTCCAAACCGAACTCTAAAGCGAGGTTTCTGGTGCGAGTTCCACTGGCATGCGCAAGGCTGGAACTTTCGATGGCTCTGGAGACCGCCAGAGGAGATAACGTTTTAGGCACTTCAGTTTGAACCTAGCCCAGGCAAAGCATCATTTGTGAACCTGTAGGGTTGGTTGGTTTGTTTTTAGAAGAGTGTAAAATAAAGATGACACTGGCTTTCAAAGCTGTGTGTATAGCTTTTGTTTAAATGGAGATGAGAAAAGATCGACTTCATAATTATAGATGCCCATTTAGCAAGATAAACCGATGAAAAGTACTTCATAAAAATGTGTTACAGGGACAAAAAGAAACAGAAAAATTGCCACATCTGCGACCGAACGGTGAGCATGAGGAAAGCAGGCATTCTTATCGTCTGTTGAGTAAAAAAACTGCTTTTGCTGGGTAATTAAATAAAAAAAAAGGGGGGGTGTATTTCACCTGAAGCTCTCATCTCATCATTGTATAAAGAAATTTGGGTGGAGTGGGGCATTTTAGGATTTTTTTTCCCAGTAAGGACTTCTGGTATTGGTCAGCGAAGGGAGGAATAAAAACTAACAAAGCTAGTTTGGGATTGACTACAGAGCTGACGCAGGCAAAATGAGAGCAGTAAACCAAGACTGCCTTCCCCAAGTTCTCCTGAGGAAACTCCACTCTACATCTTTTAAAAGTAGAGCCGCTATCGAGTCCTGTGGGTGACCTGAATTAACAGGCGATGCACAATCTAAACAATACAAACAAGCACACAGTTCCAAGTCTCCTTGTTTAAAAAGTGATGGAAGCAGTGTAGAAAGCGACCCTGGACAGTCAGAGGTGTAACAGCCAGAGGCGGCACCCTGGATCAGGTGTCACTGAGTGAAAGTACAGGCTTGATTATTGGCAAACTGTTTCCCTACTCAGCCTGTTTAAGATCAACAGATGTTTAACACTTGCCCAAACCTACAAATATTGCTACAACTGAAGTGTTATTAAATAGAATGTAGTTACGCATTTATTAAGGTTCTTGGACATTTGTCTACATAAATAGACTGGGGTGACAGAGTAAGTAGTCCCAAGGCCAGAGCTCAGCATATTTTAGGTGATCATACTAGGAGTGACTGCCATCTCTAAGAGGGTTTATCTTCACATCATGAAGATATTCTCAAGGTTTTCTTTAGCTGAAAAATTCTGAAGCGGGTTAGGCTGCCTATGCGGGCCGGGCTGCGCCTCGTCCTGCGCCTGGTCCAAATGTCCGGGGACCCAACACTGTCCCCACAATGACTCCCTTGAGGGAGGAGGGCAGGCGCAGTGAATGTCACCAAGGCTTCCAGAAGCCTTTATACCTCATAGTACTGTGATCTTCGCTGGGAGGTGTGGTGATTATCCAACTTCAGTGGAGTAAGAACTCAGTGGGCCTGGAGTCCAAGGCCAACCTCTGAGCACCCTCACCAAGCTAAAGCTCCCCAAGTCTCTCTCCCGATCAGCAGCTAGTGGCGGGTACTCGCCTCCACGCCACACTCCTTTGACTCCAAGTCCCTCCATCCCCTCCTCCACCCCACTCCACCCCCACCCCCCAGATGTTCCCAGTCTCAATTTCAATCAGGACCCAGGCCAAACTTTCTCTGTAGAGTTGATATGTTAGTTACTATCCGTGTTAGCTCTTCCCAGGGAGAGGGGTAAGATCCACACAGCACTGGAAGCTCCCGGGAGCGCGCCCCCCCCACCCTGGGGGTGCCCTCAACTGTGTTTCTGCAAAGCTCCAGATGCCACCCTCTCCTGGAGACCCCAGACCTTGGCCTCCCATGGCTGCACTGAGTAAAGCCTTGGTGACTGAGGCGCCCCGGGTGCTTTCGTTTTGCTCTTGCTCCCTCCTCTGCAGCTGGGAACACTGCATTAGAACAAAGTGAAGGCAAAAAGCGCGTGTACTGACAAAGTGGCAGGGATACAGAGTCTTGGCCCAAAGCTGAGGGGGTGGGGGGAGAAGGTTGGAGCCGAAACCTGGCATCCCTGCCCTTTGCAGGGAGAGAAGGGCCAGGAGGCCCTGACTTTTCTTCTTTTTTTAGAGAAGTGTGGTTTGTAGATATTGATAAAACAAAATTGGCGCGGTAACGAATTCACCTTCTTAGAATGATTCTGTCTTTCAAAAACAGACGGCAGGGCAGGATACTGGCAGGGCAGGATACTAGGCAGGAAGAGGGGCGGCCAGGACCTTTCACTGAATTGCAAGCCAACTGGGAGGGAGAGAGCCGGCTCCCCCACCAGGCTCTGAACACTATCAGGTGTGAGCAGACCAAAGCATCATCTGGTTTGCAGAGGGTCGACTCAGCTTGGCGCATTAAAAATCCAGAAAGCATTGCACAGGTCCGCTTTACTTCATTTCGCGTCCTTTTTCATAGCAAGCATACAAACTGCTAGCTAGTGTGATGAACTGCCTAGGGTCTCCCTCTTGGAAAGTAAAAAAAAAAAAAAAAAAAAGGCCCAAGCCTGAAAATGTTTCCCAAATAGAGGCAAATTTATTGCTGCCCGGCCTGACCTACGCAAAAGCGTCTCCGGGTCTGGATGATCCCAGAGCCCAACCTGGAGGCCCGTCTTGGGTTGCGCGGCCCTTACAGAGTCCCAGCCTGCACTTGGCCCGAAAAGTGAGTGTGCGGGAACAGTTTCCCAAGTCTCTTAAAAAATAACTTCCAGACTGTTTACCACACTGTCCAGCTGCCCAGAAAGGTCCAACGCTGTTTTCTGCCTTCCTCCCAGCCCTGTCCTGGTTTTCCCCCACAAGTGATCTGATGTGCTAAATTATTTTATTCCTTCCGTGTAAAGTTAAATCGCGATCTAAGTAAATCAATCAGGAATAGGAGCCAACGATGGTAAATTACACTCAAACAAGCTACCTGCACTTGGGTTTGTTGTAAGGCCTCCCTTTGGTGTTTACTGCCCTTGTTTACGTCGAGTTCAGGAACAGAGGCGTTAAGGTCGACAGGGAGCTTTCATTTCGCGAGTACGGTTGGGCCTATCATTTCATCATCAGATTTTGGAGGAAAATTCGAATGTTCCTGTCAAGATCTAACTTCTAGTAACCTTTAAAAAAATAAAAACTTCCCGCGCCGCGTCTGGCTTCTGTCTACAAACTCCTTCCTTACTCCCCAGCCGTCCGAGAAGGGGGAAGTGAGCTCGCGCCACTCCAAGCTGCACCTGCGGAGACGGAGAGCGTCTCCGTGCGAGTTGAACACCCGAACCGCGCTTCCCGCGCTCTGCCCGCCCCGCCTGCTCGCGAGCGGCTGCGGGCTACCCCCGCACCTCTCCCCATCCTGCC
>NW_006159479.1:950369-951161 GCF_000334495.1 Tupaia belangeri chinensis | reverse complement strand
CCCGCTCCCCGCGCTCGCCCCCCCCCGCCTGCTCGCGAGCGGCTGCGAGCTACCCCCGCATCTCTCCCTATCCGGCCCTCCCCAGTCGTGCGGAAGAGATGGGGTCAGCACCCCACCTCCTGCGCCAGCGAACGCACGAGGGGGCTCAGGGACCTGTCAGGTCCCCGGCTCCCTGTCGAGGCCCGAACGCGCTCACTCTCCGCGAGCAGGGCGGTGGCGCCCGAGGAGCGGGAGTGGGGGAAGGGACTGAAGAACTGGACGCTGGGGAGCACTCCCACAGCCGCGGACCCAGGGATCCCCGCCCAGGGGCGAGGGTGTGGGTGCCCACGCCGTGCACGACGCTGGGCCGCGGCCCGAGTCCACGAGCTGGGCGAACAGCTGGGCGAGGCCGCTATCGCCGCCGCCACGGTTCCTGGCGGGCGGCGCAGAGCCCGGGGGAGCTGGTTTTCCCGGGCGGGCACGTGATGGGGTTGGCAGCGCACTGGCCCGGGCTGGGAGGAGGGGAAGAGGCAAGCAGGAGGCCGAGGCCGGCGGCTGGCGCGCTGTGTACTTAGGTCGTGTGCTGGGGCTTTGCTCTCCCAGGAGCCGGCGGGAGGAGGGGGAGGGGCCACCGCTCCTACTTCTCCTTTTCGCAATGTTGACGCAATCTATAAATAGTGGAACAAAAGGACCAACTTCCTCGGAGCTTTGCTGAAACTGCACAAAAAATCGAGCTGGGGGGTTCCCTGGTCCCCGGCGATGGGGCGGGGAGCGCGGCGCCGGGGGAGGGGGCGGGCGCGGCGGCGCGGGCCC
>NW_006159479.1:949955-950284 GCF_000334495.1 Tupaia belangeri chinensis | reverse complement strand
CCGCCGTTGACAGGTCAGTCCGCACCGCCCCTTTCAACACCGTGGGTTTTGTTTTCCCTCCCCCGAGCCTCCACTTTTGCAAGGGAACTGAGGGGGGGGAGGAATAGAACGAGGCGCAGTAGCGACAGCCACCAAATATGCAACCCCCGCAGTCCTCGGTGAGGGTAGCCGAGGGGGTTCGAGGGGGCTCAAGGAGGCGGTTCGCGCCTGGCCCCTCGTCGTACGGCCGGTGCCCGCGCTGTGCCTGCAGATGAAGCCAGGCAGGACTAGAGTGCGCCGCCCAGGCGGCCGGGAGAGGGGACGCGCGAGCAGCCGATTGGGAGGCGAGG
>NW_006159479.1:927398-949920 GCF_000334495.1 Tupaia belangeri chinensis | reverse complement strand
GCCGCGAGCCTGGCGCCCCCGCCGAGTCCTTCAGCGGCTGTGGGAGCACTGAGCGGAGAAGCGCTTTCGCCGCACGCTGCCGCGCCCCCTGGCTCGGGAGCCCACGCACCCAGTGCGCGGGAGGCTGAGGGGCAAGGAGGGACTCGGGGCACGCTTGCTTCCCAGAGCCTGGACCTGAGCGTGAGCGTCTGCCGCGCCGCGGTGGCGGTTACACGGCCTCGGGGGAGGGGGCGGAGCTGGCGCTGTTGACAGCCGCGCTGGAGCTGGGAGGGCGAAAGTTGGGGAGAGGGGGCGGTAAAGAGGTGGGAGGGAGGGCTGGAGGAGGGAGCGCGCGCGCGGGATTCGGCCGGGAGGGGGTTGGGTCACGTGATGGGCAGACGCCCCCGCTACAGGCTGCTGTTTGGAGTGACGTCACCGCCCCTGACTGCAGGGGGTGGCACTTCCGCTCCCTCCCCCACTGCTGCTCCTTAAGCCCCTTTTACCCGCAGCTGCAACCATTTCTCTGTGTGGGAGTGGGCAGCGGGTGGGGAGCGTTTTTCCTTACGGCCCTAGACCCTGAGCCGTTTCCCCAGCTACCTGGGTCTAGGACCAGAGCGGGAGCCAAGGCGGACCCCTCCCGACTCGCCCCATTGTGTGAGCGGAAGGCGCAGGGCGGAGGCTGGTGCCGGCCCCCCGCAGCTCCGCTCCGTAGGGTCGGGGGCGGATCCTTAGCGGTCAAGGCCAAGTCCGGCCACCGGCCGGTCCCGCGTCCCGGGAGTGCCCACTGCTCGGGAAGTCCGACGTTTTCGACCCCTGACTCGGGCGCGGTGATCTGGCCTGCGTCTCTAGGGCGTTGGGTGGTTAGAGAGCCGCTCGGCGGCGCGGGTCCGCTGACCAGCCCAGCGAGTGTGTGGTTGGAGTCTATCACGGTTCCGAGGGACGCGATTCCAGCAGTTGTTTTGCGCTATTTGGGGAAACTCGGGGTTTTGGTGACTCAGCGCGGTAAGCGCTATTTATGGGTAGTTGCGTTAAGAGCAGGGAAATACTCTTCTCTCCAAGACTTCAGTAAGCTCTGTTAAGAGGCATCGATTAAGAGACGACTTTTGAAGGGAAAAAAAAGACTTGGCTGTTAGAGCCCATGTACGCTGAAACGGATCTCGTGAGCAGACTAGTGGAATACAGTTAATCTCAGAAAGTTGGGATTTTTCCAGAGTAGTTGGAGAATTGTAAGGACACATCGTGACCGTAGACTGACTTTTTGGGTAATTGTGCGTGAACTAGGCGTGATAATTCAGGTAGAAGGCCCAGCAATCCCAATGGACTGTAGATATGAAGAACTGCATCATTTTTAAATTACAGGGTGTGTTATACACACGTATGTATATATAATACTATCATGTAGCTAGGTATAAAAGGTAAATTGAATGATGTTGGAAGTTCCTGTACCGTTTTCTGTAGCAGGAAGTTGTGAGTGGCATCGATCTAACATCAACAACTGCTGGGGATCAGAAATTACATACCCACCATCCAATTTCTCCTTCCCAAAAAAAGCACTAAAAAATGTATATTACACCTTGTGATTCTCCAACTGTATAAATGCTGCACAGACACGTATTGGTTATTGCTTGTTCAGGCAATACTTTATGGTTTTAAACATTTCAATTCTTGACTCCCACTCCTACCCCAGTTTGGAAATACAGGAGATAGATGCTAAGAGAACGCAATTTCAAGGCTGGATATTGGGAGGTGAGAGTTCATCCTCTCACCCTCCTGCCTGGCTTAGCCTGCACAGCCTTACTTCCTTTCCTGTACAGAGTGTTATGTTACCTAAAGTCTTTCTTGAAAGAACACCTAAGGTGTTTCTTATCACTGCAGAAGTTAGGCCAGCTAAGAAGAAAAGAAAGGGCATCCGAAGCTAAGCAAGCAAAGCCACTTGTACACCCGCCTGTAGTGCTAGCTAAGTATGTGTGAACCATGAGGGAAGTGAAGAGGGGTGAGAGAAAAAGTTGGACAGATGGCCAGGTCATGCAGGGCTTTACATACCTTGCTGAGGAATCTGGATACAAACCTGAGATCTATAGATTTTTAGCCTTTTGGAGAAAGCATCTCCTTTTGAGAAAAAAAAAAAAAAGCAATGCCCTCTCTTCAGAAAGATGCACTTAACAGAACTGTACTTCATTTTGCATGCATTTTCAGGTGTTTACTCTGATTTGTGTCAAAGCATTGAAACCTTTAGAAAAGGGAGAGCTGTGAAAGGATTTTTTTCATGGAAATGACATGGTGAGGTGTGCATTTTGAAAAGAACGCATTGGTCAGAGTCTTTGGAAATTGAAGATGAATGTAAAACAGCTTGTGATCTAAGAGTCAACTAGGACCATTGCTGTGTACCTAGGGACAGAAGGGATAGAGAAAAAGAACCATTGAAGACAAGTATGAAAATGATCAGCTCTGTGGGGTGAGAGAAAGGCATATCCAGGTTTCAGTTCTAGGGTGTGGACTGGAAAGAGGAGTGAGCCTCAGGTCCAGAATAGGCAGTTCTGTTTTGTCCCTGATGAATTTGAGGTATCTGAGAACTATTTCAGGAGGGTTCGAGGTCAAGTCTGAGTCTCTGGAGTCATTAAACCATAGGTGGTAACAAAAGCCATGGCTAAGATGGACAAGAATGGTGTTGAAGTGCAGAGAGGCCTAAGAAGGGAATCCTTGGAGACACCTACCTTTCGGAGAAGAGGGGAAGCAAGAGGACTCTTTAAGGAACAGTGATGAATAACCAGAGTGGTGGTGTTAGCATCTAACTCTGATAAGGAGAGCCTACTTTGATAATGAATGGAAACTTGTTGCAGCTTTCTTATATGAAATTCTAAAAGCTGCCTACTCTTTCAATGAAAAAGTATAATTACCCTTCCAGTGACTTGAATTCTGAAGGACAATGAGGGCAGTTCAGAGGGATAAGCCTTGCTTTCCTTTTCTTTTCGAAATTAGGGACACCTGGGAGAGAAGAAAAGGAGAAACAAAGGGAATCGACCTTCTCTCCCACTGCCCCACCCCCACCCCAGTCTCTGTGCTGTCAAGGAAAAGGATGACCAGGTTCCCCTGCCAGTTTTGTGTTCCTATGGCATATCAAAACCACACTGCTCAGCAACTATTAGTACTAGAGGGTGTTAACATCACCATCTGGCTAAGTCAACAAAGAAAAGTGGAGGGAAAGGGTTTGTTTCTTTTGGTTCCTCTGTCTCCTTCCTACCTGTTAAAATTGACCTGAACTACAGATTTATTGGAAGCAAGGACTGAAGTACATAATAAACTACCCCAAAATTCAGTGGCTTAAAACATTACTTTGCTCATGAATATGCAATGTGGACAGGGCTCAGCAGGGACAATGTGCTTTTAATGTACTTGGTGTCAGCTGGGACAGCTCGAAGGCTAGGGGCTGGCATTATCTCTAAGCTTGTCCACTTGCTTGTCTAGTGAGAGATACTGGCTGATAGCTGGGACCTTGGCTGGAGCTACATTAGAATACCTACATGCAGCCTCTGCGTGGTCTGTTCCCAGGGTCCCAAAACTGAGAGATAAGTAGAAGATACATCACTTTTTATGACCTAGTCTTATAAGTCATGTGGCATCTAAATTAGAAGCAAGTTACTAAGGCCTTATATTTACTAGAGAGGGGAATTAGACTACCTTTTAATGGGAGGAGTGTCAAAGAATTGCAACATGTTTAAAATTACACATATTTATACTTTCACCTAGGTTTATAAATAATACATTGTAAAATATTCTATTTTAAATGTTTAAACATAAGAAATCAAATAACTATTCTTTTTGATATTAGAATAAATACAAAAATCCAAATATTTAAATGTTCTAGCAAAGCTAATCCCAAGCCAATTTCAGCTGGCAGTTTGCCTCATAATTATCCCCTTACTCTCCCTGCCTTGTGATCACTCATTCCCTTCAGGTCAAGCCTCCTGTACACATAAATCTGAACTTCTCTCTTCCTAGCTAGGTAGGACTTCCACAGAGACTATGCTGCTAAGGTGCTGATTAGGTTCTAAAACTTTCATTTTTCCACCTTGAATTGTCCATGATTTTGGACCTCATTGACCCATGGGCAGGTCCATGAAGGGCCTAATGTCCTTACGTCTCAAAGTTAAAAAAAAAAAAAAATAGAATACTATGGTGATTATGCCAGTAAGTAATTTCATAATAATTCAGAATTGAAACAAAAGGATGGGAACCAGCAGAAGGCATAATGCATGTCGTTAGAGTCCCAAACCCAGCAACTTAAAACTCACGCTGGGCACCATGCGCATGCGTGCCCAAAATCCTGAGAGGAGAATGGAGAAGGGATTGGAAGCATGGCCATCCCTCTGGGGCGGTGGGGGGTGATTTCTCATTTTCTGTCTCTCTCCCTCTCTCTCTCCCTCTCTATCTCTCTCTCTCTCTCTGGCAAGTGCACGCACTCTATAACAAACCCCTCCCCCCATGACTTTTTTTTTTTTTTTTTTTAAGAAAAAGGACCATTTGCTTTGAGATGTTAGGATATTGCCTTTCTCTGGACTTATCAATCTCAGTAATTCTAAAGGGACAGATGAAATTGCAGTATTTTGTTAGAATTTGCATGTTTCCTTAAAGGTGATATAACTCTTGATTATTAAAAGTATAAAAATTAAATGACACTTCTCCCACTTTTACAAAGCATACATCATTTTTCTCTAAAACCAGTGTACACAGTTATTTGGTTGGCAAAGGTACTCAAGAACTATCCTGCTAAGAAACTGAAAATATTTTTCTTTGAGAAAACAAGGTTAACAATATTTTCTTATTGCTATAACCTAGTACCTTTCTTAAATTTTCTTTAACTTGATATTAACTTATGTATCTTTGGTGTTCCCTTAGACTAAATGTGCTTCCCTTATGGCTTAGAAATAAAAATAGTGCTTAGGCCATTTTAATAATTCATGATTTCCTAAAAGCTAATACCTGCATACATTTTGGTAATTGTGCAAAATTATTTATGTTGAGTCAAAATCATACTGTAAATTCATATTATAGAATACAGGTTTTTAAATAAGTACATCCAGATAATTTTTAAAAATGCTTATGAACCTTTTTTTGTATACTAAATAAAATTTTGAAGTAGGGTGCTTTTTTTAAAAAGTAAGACTTAAAATGAAGTATACCTTTGTTTTTAAAATTTATTATGCAGCAATGATAAGAAAAAATTTTTTTGACACAGCATTCACATTAAATTAATAGACTTTGTTATCAGGCCCTAAACTGTTCTTACTTCTCTGTGATTTCATAGCTACCATGGAGGCAGCCCAATGGAGCTTAAGTAAACATTTTTGAATTACGTAATGCAGTTCTAAAGGAGGAACAACACCAACCAAACTATACCATATAGTTTTACAGATGCTATTTTCCTATATGCCGGAATGTTCATTAACCTATCTAGAGGATGACTTCATAGTAATGATAACATTAAAAAAAAAGTTGAAAGTGGCCCAGTCTGTTTCTAGACATCTCAGATGAAGGCAAAGTTGAGGAAATTATT
Source organism: Tupaia belangeri chinensis (assembly GCF_000334495.1). Lineage (NCBI taxonomy): Eukaryota > Metazoa > Chordata > Mammalia > Scandentia > Tupaiidae > Tupaia > Tupaia belangeri. The sequence continues at coordinate 944,387 of NW_006159479.1, read as the reverse complement.
TCAAAATAGTGATCTAGTGGATTTTTTTAAACTTATAAACTAAGCATTTAGTAGCACTTTGGAAATTCCTATAGTAAACTGGCACATTAAGAAATAAATTCAATAAAGACAATATGCTGCTAGCAAATAATAACAACACTCTGATAACTCATACATTAAGAACTAAATGCGGGCCGGCAAGTGGCATGGTGGTTAAAGGCGCTGGACTCCCACATGGCCGACCCCGGTTCAAGTCTCGGACCTGGTGGCTTGCTTTCTCACTTCCTCTCTCTCTCTCTCTCTCTCTCTCTCTCTCTCTCTCTCTCTCTCTCTCTCTCTCTCTCTCTCTCTCTCTCTCTCTCTCTCTCTCTCTGTCTCTCTCTGATCAAACTGAAAAATAATAATGATATAATAATAAATAAAGTTAAATAAAATAATTCTTTTTAAAAAAGAACTAAATGCAATATTACTTTTTAATAACTAAAATCATTTGAATCCTTCTGTCTTTTGTCTTCAGCTCTAATACAATTTATTTTTAAAAGAAATACTGTGGGACTAGCAGATGGTGTAATGGTTATGTCACTAGACTCTTATGTAGTTGACCACAGTTTGAGTCCTGGACTCAGAGACTTAAAACTCATGCCGGGAGGGACCAGCAGTTGGTGTAATGGCTAAGTCGCTGGACTCCTATGTAGTCGACTGCGGTTCAAGTCCTGGACCTGGTGGCTTAAACTCAAGCCAGGCGTGTGCGTGGGCATGCCCAAGATCCCAAGAGGAGAATGGAGAAGGGATTGCGGTGTGGCCATCCCCCCGGGGGGTGATTTCTCACTTTCTGTCTCTCTGTCTCTCTCTGTCTTTCCGGCAAGCACATGTGCCCTATAGCAAAAACCTCTCAAAAAACAAAAACAAAAACCACAAGAAAACAAACAAACAAACAAAAAAACAACTCATGCCGGGTATGTGTGTGTGTGTGCCCAAAATCCTGAGAGAAGAGTGGAGGAGAAGTGATTGTAGTGCAGCCACCCCCCGGAGGGAGTAATTTCTTGCTTGCTTTTTCTCTCTCTCCAGCAAGTGCATATGCCTTACCAAAATCTCTCTAAAACATTTTTTTAACAAATTAAAGAAATACTGTAAAAAATCTATTTCTTTGATATTGGGGCAGGCCCTAAGTACTCCATGGAGAAGACAACTGTAAATCCTTGAGGTAGTAAAGTTATTAATATGACTATATGAACAAAATTTAACTTTACCAAATTAGAGAGACTCCCTCCACTAAAATGACAAAAGATTGAAAACAAGACTTCATAACAATGTGGCTAGAAGTATAATTAAACTTACAGTCTCATCTATTACTTCGTTACCTTTCCAGAGTCTTAACATTGTCTAAATTTTTGATATAGAAGTTCCACTAACTGGAACAAATCCAAGAGAAAATCAAATAGGAAGTCAAAAGATTGATGTATATTCAATAGCATCTATACAGACGAAGCAATCTGAGTATTCAGCAGTAGGAGAGTGGTGAAATACTATGGTATGCCAGTATAATGGAATATTACAAAACCATTCGAAACATGTAATGCCACAATGAAATACTAATATTTAATGTACACTTACATTTTTAGGTTTTAATATTATTTCTCCTCATTTATTTAAAAATACATGTATCAAGGCAAACAGGTGGCATAGTGGTTATGGCGCTGGACTTCCACATGATGACCATGGTTCAAGTCCTGACTCTGGCAGTTTGAAACTTACACTAGGTGTGTGTGCATGTGTACCCAAAATCCCAAGAAGAGAATGGAGAAGGGATTATGGCATGGTTATTCCCTCTGGAGTTGATTTCTCTTTTTCCCTCTCACTGTTTCTCTTTCTCTGGCAATTATACACGCACTGAGGCGGGGGTGGGTGGGTGGGAATGCATGTATGTTTAAGCACAAAAAAGGAAGGAAAGAAATACACCAAAATGTATTATGTGATTATGGTCATTTTTATCTTCTCATATTTTCTAAAATAAACACATTTACCTATTAATTTGATTCATCAGTCATCAGCTCCTCACTGAATAGCTTTCTTCCCCTGCATGGCCTCACAAATACTGTATTTGCCGTTTTCATTAATTCCTAAATGGCACTTAGATAAAAAGTTTGGGTCATGTCGACTTTGCCTTAAACCTTGAAACTGCAGACATTTTCCCTTTGTTTTGTGGCTCCCCCATTTCTTTTAGGGAGAATAAAACATGATTTCCTCCCTCTTGAAAATGACTTCGTTTTTTGCCTAGAGGCTGGAGAGCTTTTTCCTTCATTTTTTATGGCATAACCAGGAAATGTCTCAATATATAATATGTGTCTGTTTTTCTTTGAACATTTTATCCTGTGAATTCAGTTCTTTCATTATTTTGTGAAAATTGTCTTTTACACAATAATGTGATCTATGTAATAGATACATGGAGTCTGGAGTAATAAAAAGTTTAGGATCCAAGAACTGGAGCAGATAATCAGACTGGTGCAAAGTTTCTGAATATGCAAGAAAAGTTGGGACCCAGGGCACCAGTAGAGGAACATTATCTAGATGAGACCAAGGATAATTGATCCTTTAAACAGTAGGAGAGAACATACATGAGTATAGATGGACACAAATTGGTAGACTTGATCAGGGAAGAGTTTCTCTTATACCAACATATGTTTGTCAGTGAGCCTACGGTTTGAAGGCAGAAGCAGGGAGAATGTCCTGGGACTGCCAGTCTTTCCTTTTGGTGAGAATCTGATTTCCTGCTATATCTTGTTTCGTATTATTCAAAGTTTATTTTGAAACAATATTATTATTTTGACTTTTATTGCCTTAGGTTATAGATATTTTCTTTTTCTGGTTGCTTCTAGTTTGTTTTTTTCTTTTTTTTTTTTCAGGGGCTGGGGGCAAGGGTATATGCACTTGCCAGAGAGAGAAAGAGAGTAAGCACCCCTTGAGAGGAGCTGGCCATGCACATTCTGCTCTCAGACTTTTGGATACACATGCCCAGTGTGTTTTTCAGGCCACTGGGTCAGGACTCTAACAGGCAGTCAGCCGTGTGAGATCCAGCTGCTTTCAACACCATGCCACTGGCCAGCTCACTTCTAGTAAAATTTTTAAATAAATTTTTACTGTTGTTTGTTTTTCCCATTTTGTAAGTTATCTGGGAGAGAGATTTTATGGTCTCCCTTTACTCCCCCACTTTATCTAGAAGACAAGAATAATGTTTTTTCGTTATAGCATAGATGTGTTTGCCAGAGAGAGGTGGTGGTAGGGAGTGGGGGTCATGAGAAATCATACCACAGGAGGCATGGCCATGTCACAATTCCTTCTCCTCTATTCTCTCGGGGTTTTGAACATGCAGGCATATGTGCCTGGAGTGATTTTCAAGCCACCAAGTCTGGGACTTGAACTGTGGTCAGCCATGTGGGAGTCTAGTGCCTTTACCACTATGCTATCTCCTGACCCCCACAAATAGCTTCTTTTTGATATGATACTATTAATATATCATTTAAACTCTTGATGGGAGAGCTGCTAACTCACTTGGTAAATTAACAGAGATATCCATTCTCTAGCCACCTCCACTAAATAACAATACGAATATTTTTAAAATTTTATTTATTTATTACTATTCTTCAATTTGACTAGAGAGAGAGAGAGAGAGTGAGCAGGCAAGCTGCCAGGTCTGGGACTCAAACCACAGTCAGCCATGTGGGAGTTCATTACGTCAACCACAATGCCACCTGCCAGCCCCTAACAATGGATATTCTGAAAGCCTGCTATGTGAAAATATTTAGTAAATTATAATAAATCATTATATTAAACCATCATAATTTTACAAGTTATAGGATTTTTTTGTTAATTTTATTCCTTGGATTTAAATAATATAAAACTTTTCTCTTGGTCAACAATACTCAGTTGCTCCAACCTCCACTACTACACAAAAATCCTGAGGGGTTACCAAAAAATAAATTAACTCACAATTATGCTTCAAATAGAAAAAGTCAATACTCGCTTTCTGTCTCTGTCTCTCTGGTGAGCATACATGCCCTGTAGCAAAAATCTCTCCCTTAAAAACAAAACAAAACAAGGGGCCAGCAGGTGGCGTGTGGTTAAAAGTGCTGGATTCCTACATGGTCGACTGCGATTCGAGTCCCGGACCTGGAGGCTTCCTTTCTCGCTTTTCCTTTGTCTCTCTCTCTCTGGTAAAATTAAAAAGTGATACCAATTATAATAACAAACAGAATTAAATAAACAAATAGTTCTTTTTTTAATATTATTTATTTTTATTTATTATTATTATTTTAAATTTGACCAGATAGAGACAGAGAAAGAAAGATAAAGTGAGAAAGCAAGCCACCAGGTCTGGGATTAGAACTGTGGTCAGCCATGTGAGACTCCAGTGCCTTTAACCATCATACCACCTTCTGGTCCCATCATTATTATTATTATGTTTTTTTAAAATAATTATTTTATTTAACTTTGTTTATTTTAATTGGACTAGAGAGGGACAGAGAGACCGAAAGAAAGTGAGAAAGTAAGCCGCCAGATCCAGGACTTGAACCACAGTTGGCCATGTGGGAGTCCAGCATCCTTAACCACCACACCACCTGCTGGCCCCCATTATTATTACTTTTTAATCTACTTCAGGGCACCTACACTTACCAGAAACAGAGACAGAGAGAGAGAAAGTGAAAAAGCAAGCCACCAGGTCCGAGACTCAAACCAGTTGGCCATGTGGGAGTGCAGTACCTTAATCATCACACCACCTCCTGGCTCCCAAGCAGAATGGTTTTTTTTTTTAAGAATTATTTGATTTAACTTTATTTATTTATTTATTTATTTATTTTAATGTTGACCAGAAAGGTACAGAGCGAGCGAGAGAGAGAGAGAGAGAGACAAAGTGAGACAGCAAGCCACCAGGTTTGTGACTCAAACCTCGGTCAGCCATATAGGAGTCCAGCACCCTTAACCACCATACCACTTGCTGGCCCCAGAATTGTGTTTTGTTTGTTTGTTTTAATTTTTATTTAACTTTTTTCATTAATTTATTTTAATTTGACTAGAGCGAGAGAGAGAGAGAGAGGAAAAGTAAGAAAGCAAGAGGACAGGTCCAGGACTCAAGCCTTAGTCAGCCATGTGGGAGTCTAGCACCCTTAACTACCATGCCACCTACTGGTCCTGCCCAAAATTGTTAATATATAACAATAGTCAATGAGCAAATGAAATCTGAAAATGACTAAAAAGCTAATTTTGTAAGCATTTTATATACATATATACGAGGGAATTTAGCTTGGTATTATTATCCTATTAACTAGCCAAATTCTGAGCTCAGACTCCTATCTTTTTTTTTTTTTTTAAATTCATTTATTAATTTGACCAGAGAGAAACACAGAGAGAAAGAGGGAAAATGAGAAAGCCAGCCACCAGGTCCGGGATTCGAACCATGGTTGGCCATGTGGGAGTATCCAGCGCCCCAGCCACCACACCACCTGCTGGTCCCCAGACTCCTATCTTAATACTTGTTTTAGGGCACAAGCGCATCAAGCTCTATTTGAAAAATATTCAACTTTACACAACAAAGGTAGTAATTCCACAAATGAAGACAGTACTGAGATTAGTGCTTTGTTTCCTTTGGATAAACTGTCATAATCCTCAAACTGTTCTCATGGTTCAGTTTTTAATAGAAGCACTGCATGGTTACACTTCTTGAAATCATAAACAGGAAGTATGCTAAATAAATGTCAGTAAAATTAAAACTCAGTTCTGTGGTTTGATGTTTTTCTTCCCATATTTTCATGTTAATATCTACTTTTATGTGTACTTAGAATGACATGAAGGCAAATTACTGATCCGTTTTCTTTGGCTACCTAAGACTTTAGAGCTTGGAGGAAATTTGTGGAATAACTACACTTTCATGGAGGAGAGAAAGGAAATGATTGAGAAACTGCTGTTAATTTGGCATAATTAGAAATGACTTTTATGTATAGGTTACCCAACTTTATTGTTGTCAGAGGACAGTCTAGACGTGAGGCTAGAGTGAGTGACTCTTAATTATTTGAAAATCTGCTATAGAACATTTTGTACAATCTTATTCTGACACTTCAGGAAGTCCTTGACTACATTCTAGTACTTAACTCCTTCATAAAACTAAGATAGCTTAAATACTCAAAAATCTAGTATTTGTTTCTTCACTATGAAGAAGATAATATGTGTGTCATTTTATAGTTAATCATGAATACTTTCTATATAACACTATTAACATAGAAATTTTTATGCAAATTCCAAAAGATTCAAACTGACTAAATTGGAACTTTTTAAAAAAGAATTATTGTATTTAACTTTATTTATTTATCTATTGTATTTTAATTCAATCAGAGAGGGATAGAGTGAGAGAGAGAGGGAGAGAGGGAAAAAAAGTGAGAAAGCAAGCCATAGGGTCTGGGACTTGAACCACAGTTGGCCATGTGGAGTCCAGCACCCTTAACCACTATACCACCTGGCAGCCCCAGAACTTTGATATTACTTCAAATATTTCTGGAGACAGTTGATCACATAACAAACCAATTAAGTTCTGTGCACCAGGAGCCAGATCCCACATGACTGACTGCAGTTAATCTTGGCCCTGACATCTTGAAAACATGCCGGTGCTTGTGTTATGTGTATATGTATGCCCAAAATCTAGACGGGAAGGCAAAACAGAGGAAAAAAGATTGAAATGTAACACACCCCGTTAGGAGGTGCTTTCTGTTACACAACAAAGGTAGCAAGTGCTTGTGCCTTCTGACAATTGAAAGAAAGAAAGAGAGGGAGGGAGGGAGGAAAGAAGGCAGGAAGGAAGGGAGGGAGAGAGGAGAAGAAAGAAAAAAATACTTCTGGAGAAATGTTACCAAATGCAGATGCTCCTGTAACTTTAAAATGTTTTTCTTTAGCAAGTTTTTTCTTGGTTCTTAAACAGATTACTGAAGGAACAAATTTATTCAAAGTCACACACTGCATGAGTGAAATAGCAGAAAAGAGAACCTATGTGTCTAAATTCCCCTGAAACACCTTAGCAGCCCAGAGAATGTCTCTTAAAAGACAAGGTAGTAGGCTGCCTGAATGTTGAATGTTTTTCTTTTTCTTTCTTTAAAGTGTATGTACTTACTGCTCCCGTGAGGGAGGAAATGACAGATTAAGAGACAGAGACAAACACACATACCACCAATATAGACGGCAGCCACGATCCACCCCCAGTCTCAGCCAGCTTTGATAATGAGCACATGTGTGCATACCTGCTATGCACACAGGGAGGTCGTGGGACCTGAACTCAGGACCTTCCAATGTGCATCCAGTTGCATTACCTCTGGGCCACCGTTTGACCCCAGCTGAATATGTTTTTCTGTAGTACATGAATAGTACATACAATATATATAATATTGAAGGCATTTTTTTAATGTCAGAGGGTACGTGCACATGCATGAGACAGGAAGGGAAAGCACACCCCCCACCCCTCCACCCTCCCACCACCTGCTGCAGCAGGGCCTGATTATGCCACAATCCTTTTCCTCCAATTCTCTATCCATCAGAATCCTGGATGGGCATCTGTGTGTTTTTGAAGCCAACAGTCATCTGGGTTTTACTAGCCACATGGGTTCTGGCTTCCTAACCACTGCACTACTGGCATATTTTTGGATTGGATTTGATAAAATTTAGTTTAGAATTGGGAGCAGCAGATGGCGTAACAGTTGTATCACTAGACTCTCACGTAGTCTACTGTGTTTCAAATCCTGGACCCAGTGGCTTAAAACTCACACCAGGTACTTGTGTGTGCGTGCCCAAAATCCCCAAGAGGAGAATGGAGGAGAAGGGATTGCGGCATGGCCATCCCCCCTGGGGGGGGGGTGATTTCTTGCTTTCTGTCTCTCTGTCTCTCCCACGAGTGCACACACCCTGTAGCAAAAATCTCTCTAAAAAAGTTGCTATCAAAAAAACCTCCCCCCCCAAAAAAAAAAAAAAGTAAAAAAGAAAAGAAATAGAGGAAAAAGGATTATGGTGTGACCACATCCCACAGAAAGGGGTGCTCACACTCTCGCTCGCTCTCTCTCTCTCTCTCTCTCTCTCTCTCTCTGGTGAGTGCATGTGCCCTGTGACATTTAAAAGATAGGTATAATGCTATTCAGGTTATCTATTTCTTCTTGAATGTGTTTCAGTAATTTGTATCTTTTAAAGAATTTGACCATTTCACTTACATTGTTGAACTTATTTGCTTAATGTTTTTCATATTTGCTTATTATCCTTTCAATTTTTGTAGACCTTTTTGTTTTTGTTTTTGAGGGTTTTTTGTTTTGTTTTGTTTTGTTTTGTTTTTTTGCTGTAGGGTGCATGCGCTCACCAGGAAGACAGAGAAAGACAGAGAGACAGAAAGCAAGAAATCACCACCCCCCAGGGGGGATGACCACGCCGCAATCCCCTCTCCTCCATTCTCCTCTCGGGATCTTGGGCACGCATGCACATGCAGCCGGCATGAGTTTAAGCCACCGGGTCCGGGACTCGAACAGCAGTCGACTACATGGGAGTCCAACAACATAGCCATTATGCTAACTGCTGGTCCCAATTTCTGTATACTTTCTAATGTCACCTCTCTCATTCATGATATTGGTAATACCTCATCTTTCACTTTTTGAACCTGGATCAGTCTGACTAAGAGTTTATCAGTTTTATTAATCTCCAAGAACCAGATGTGGGTTTCATTGGTATTCTCAATTGATTTTCTGTTTTCCATTTCATTGATTTCTACTTAGATTTTTATTATTTCCTTTTGTTTCTTTGTGTTTAATTTACTCTTCTTTTCTTGTTTCTTAAGGTGGAAGCTGAGGTCACTGATTTGAAATCTTTTGTATTTTCTAAGGTAGGCATTTCATTTATAAATTTCCCTCTACATATTGCTTTCATTGAAGGCACAAAATTTGATACGCTTTGTTTTTCTTTTCATTCAGTTCAAAATGCTTTCTAATTTTACCTTGAGTTCCTTCTTTAATCAATGGGATACTTAGAAGGTTATTAAGAAGCATGTTAGTTTTTAAAAAGAATTATTTTATTTTATTTTAATTATTCATTAATTTATTTTTTAATTTGACCAGAAGGAGACAGAGAGAGAGACAGAGAAAGTGAGAAAGCAAGCCACCAGGTCCAGGACTTGAACCATAGACAGCCATGTGGGAGTGTCCAGCACCTTAAGCACCATGCCACCTGCTGGTCCCTGCAAAGCATGTTATTTTATTTCTGAATATTTGAGAATTTTCCAGATAGCTCTAATTATTGATTTTTTCAAAAACTTTTTATTTAATTTTATTTATTCATTCATTTATTTTAATTTAACCAGAGAGAAATACAGAGAGAGAGGGAAAGTGAGAAAGCAAACCACCAAGTCTGGGACTAGAACTATATTTGGCCGTGTGGGAGTGGCCAGAGCATTAACCACCACACCACCTCCTGGCCCCCTAATTATTGATTTCTTATTTAATTATACTGTGGTCAGATAACATACTTTGCATGACCTGAGTACTTTAAAATTTATTGAGACATGTCTTATGTCCTATAATGGGTTCACAGACTTTTTTCTGTAAAGGGTAGATAATAAATATTTTAAGCTTTGAGGGTCACAAATGGTGTCACATATTTTTTTTTCTAAAGAAATCTTTCAAAATGTTAAAATTATTCTTAGTTCATGGGCTATACAAAAAAGAGGCTAGATTTTGGCTCAGATCCATGGCTTGCTGACCCCTGGGCTATAATATGGTCTATCTGGGTAAATGTTTCATGTACATACATTAAAAAGAATGTGTATTTTACTATTATCCATGGACTGTTCTAGAAAAATCAAGCAAGTAATATTAGTTGACAGTGTCATTTCAATTAACTATATGCTTGCTAAGTTTCTACTTGTTCTAGGAATTATTGAAATCTCAGATACTGAAATCTCTGATGGTAGTTGTGGATTTGTCTGTTTCTCCTTGCAGTTCTACTATTGAAGCTTTCCTATTTAGAACAGAAACATTTAGGATTATTATATCCTCTTGATTTATTGGCCCCCTTATTATTATTAAATGACCTCCTTTATCCCTGGAAATATTCTTTGCTCTAAAATTTACCTTATTTTATGTTAATACAACCATACCAGTTTTCTTCTGAATAGTGCCAGTATCAGTACAGTATATTATTTTCCATTCTTTTAATCTTAATGTTCTTATGTCTTTGTAAAGTATATTTCTTATTGACAGTATTGTAAAGTGTGTTTCTTATTGACAACCAAGTTTGGGCTTGCTTTTCTTTTTTCTTTCTTTCTTTTTCTTTTTTCTTTCTTTCTTTTTCTTAGAGGTTTTTGCTATAGGGCACGTACACTCACTGGAGAGACAGAGAGAAACAGAAAGACAAAAAGCAAAAAATCACCCCCCAGGGAGGATGGCCACATTGCAGTCTCTTCCATTCTCCTCTTGGGATCTTGGGCATACACACATATGTGCCCAGTGTGTTTTAGGGTCCAGGACTTGAACTGTAGTTGACTACGTGGGAGTCCAGCAACATAACCATTACTCCATCTGCTGGTCCCTGGACTTGTTTTTTCCCAATCCAACAACCTTTGCAGTTTGAGATGTTTAGATCATTTACGTTTGATGTGATTATTGATATGATTAGCTTAAAATCTATCATCTTGCTATTTTCTACTAGTTCCATCTGTTCTTTGTTCCCTTATCTCTTATTTTTTAACCGTTTTTTAGGGGGTTGAGTATATTTGTATGATTCTATTTTATCTTCTTTCTTGGCTTATGAGCTATAACTGTTTTGTTATTGTACTGGCTTCTTTAGAGCTTAAAGTATACATCTTTAACCTACCACAGTATACCTTCTTACTCATATCTCACCACTTCACTTGGAGCAAAAGAACCTTTTAATACCATATTTCCACTTCTTGTCATACATTTTACTTATATATGTTGTAAACCCCATAATACAGTTATTGTTTTTGTTTTAAATAATTGATTACTGGGGGCCGGCAGGTGGCATGGTAGTTAAGGGTGCTGGACTCCCACATGGCTGACCTCGGTTCAAGTCCCAGACCTGGCACCTTGCCTTCTCACTTTCTCTCTGTGTGATCAAATTAAAATAACTGAATGAATGAAGTTCAGTAAAATAATTTTTAAAATAATTGATTACCTTAAAGGGGAATTAAATAGAAAAAACAAAGTATATACATATTGATCTACATAGTTATCACTTCTAGTGCTATTTATTCCCTTGGGTAGATCTGTATACTTCTATCTGTTACCATTTTGCTTTTGCTTACAAGACTTGTTTCAGCATTTCTTGTAGTGTGGTCTGAAGATAAAGGATTCTTTCCATTTTCATAGTATAAAAAATCTTTATTTTGTCTTTGTTTTTATATATTTTCTTTAGGTTAACAGTTTATTCATTTGAGTACTTTAAATATGTTCTACTGTATTTTTAAAAAAATTTTGCCAGAGGGTGTGTGCACATGGTGGAAAAGGGCAGGGAGAGAGAGAGAGGAAGAGAGAGAGAGATAAGGCAAATCACTTCCCAAAAGGAATGGTCATGTTGCAGTCCCTTCTTTTCCATAGTTCCCTCTTTTTGGGATTTTGGGCACGCATACACACAAACCCAGCATGCTTTCTCAAGCTGCCTGGTTTAGGACTCAAACCACCTGGTTGACCATGTGGAATCTAGCTGTCTTAACCATCACACCACAGGCTTGCCCTCTACTATCTTCTTACTTGCAATATTTCTGATGAGAAACCTGCTATCATTTTTATCTTTTCTCCTCTGTAACATGTGTACAGTTGACCTCTTGGCAAGGGTTTGAACTGTACAGGTCTGCTTATATGCAGACTTTTAAAATAAACATATTGGAAAATACAGTATAATACTGTCAAAATATTTTCTCTTTCTTGTGATTTTCTTAATAATATTTTCTTTTTTGTAGCTTACTTTATGGTAAGAATACAGGACAGCCGGAAACCAGCAGTTAGCATAATGGCTGTGTCGCTGGACTCCCACGTAGTCAACCGTGGTTCATGTCCTGGACCCGGTGGCTTAAAACTCACGCTGGGCGCGTGTGCGTGCGTGCCCAAGATCCCGAGAGGAGAATGGAGGAGAAGGGATTGCGGCATGACCATCCCCCCTGGGGGGTGATTTCTCGCTTTCTGTCTCTATGTCTCTGTCTGTCTCGCGAGTGCATGCGCCCTATAGGAAAAACCGCTAAAAAAAAAAAAAAAAAAGAATACAGGACAGCCATTGGTGTTAAGGCAGCTGGATCCTACATGGCCAATTTTGCCATCCTAGTCTTGAATCTGGTGACTTGAAAAACATACTGGGCATACATGTGTGCATGTCCAAAATCCTGAGAGGAGAATAGAGGAGAAGGGATTAGGGCATGGTCATCCCTCCTGGGGAATTATTTCTCATCCCCCAATGCCTGTCTCTCTCCAGTGAGCATATGTGCTCTATAGCAAACAAAAAACAAACAAACAAAAAGCATATAATACACATTTTAAAAGTATGTTAATAGGCTGCATATATCAGTAAACTTCTGGTCAACAGTCAACTATTAGTACTTAAGTTTTAGGGGAGTCCAGAGTTATACAAGGTTTTGACTATGTAAGGGCTTGGTCCCCCTAACCCTCATGTTCTTCAAGGGCCAAACTGTATTTTCTCTGGCTGCTTTCAAGTGCCTTGATGTAGTTTTATTCCTATTGTTGAGCTTTTTGTATCTGTTGGTTCATGGTTTTCATCACATTAGAAAAATGTGGTCATTATTATTTTAGTTTGCTATAGGACACATATACTCGCCGGGAATGGGTCAGAAATCATCCCCCAGCAGAGATGACCACACCACAGTCCCTTTGTCTCTGTTCTCTTCTTGGGATTTGGATATCCATACACATGCATCCAACATATTTTTCAAGCCACCGGGTCTGGGTGGCTTGAAATTGACAATGTGGGATCCAGCTGCCTTAACCTCCATACCACCAATGGCTTACTATTGTAAAAACTCTTTCTCTCTCTTTCTCTCTCTTTTAAGTACATTTTTTTCTATAAGAGAAGCAGAGAAAGAGAGACAGAGACAGAAAAATAGACCAAGAAATAGGCATCCCCAACAGGGTCTTCACCAGACCTATTCCCCAGTCTCAGTCAGTCTGGATCATACGCAAGGACACATGTATGCTCAGCATGCTCAGGGAGGTTTCAGAACGTGAACCCTGTTACCTTTGCCACGTGGGTCCAGTTGCATACCACTGCACCACTGCCTGACCCTCAAAGGTATCTTCTATCTCTGTCTCTCTTGTCTCCTAGGATGACTCCCATTACATATATGAGATGTCTTCAATAAGTTCATGGAAAATGTATACTATGACAAAACTATGGGTGAATTTCAAAATTATTTTATACTAAAATAAACTTGTAGTGTAATTCTATTTTCCCATGAACTTTCTGAAGTCTCTTAAAATACGAGGCTTTTGGAAGTTTGTCCTAAGCTCAGTGATGCTCTTGTCATTTTCTTAAATTCTATTTTGTCTATTTCATTTTGAATAGTTTATTTTGTTGTATCAACTTCACTAATTTTTTTTCTGCAATGTCTAACCTGCCACAAATCCCACTTAGTGAATTGTTCATCTCAGATATTGCAACTTTCATTCCCTAGAACTGCAACTTGGGGTTTTAAAAATGTCTTCCATGGGGAATACCAAATGGCATAATGGTTATGTCACGTAGTTGACAGTGGTTTGAGTCTCGGACCCAGCGACTTAAAACTCACACCAAACACGTGTGTATGTATGCCCAAAATCCTGAGATAAGAATGGAGTAACAGGGACTGTGGCATGGCCATCCCCTCAGAGGGGGGGGTGGTAATTTCTCATTTTCTGTCTGTCTTACTCTCTGGTGAGAGTATGTGCCCTATAACAAAAATCTCTCTCTCTCAAAAAAAAAAAAAAAGGTCTCTACTTTTTGAACATATAACATGTAGGTATAATAATGTTTTATGTCCTTGTTTGCTCATTCTAATATATGAATCAGCTTAAAGTCACTTTTAGTTGATTGTTCTTATCATAATGGTTGTTTTTCTGGCTTTTTTATGTGCTTGGTAATTTTTTATTTGATGTGAGGCATTGTGAACTTTATGTTGTCTGTTCCTGAATTTTCTTCTATTCCTATAAATATTTCTGAGTTTGTTCTGGGAGGCAGTTCAGTTACTTGGAAGCATTTGATCCTTAGGTTCTTATAAGATTTATTAATGAGTACTCAATTTACAGCAAATTATTCAGGGAACAATTCTGCAATAGCTAAATAATACAAGACAATCTAAGTTTAAGATGTAGTTCTGAAGAAAAAAAAAAAAAAACTTCTTAAATGACCTTGGCAATGTGTTTTATCTCCCTTCTAATAAAAAAAAAATGAAGATAATAATTTCATTAAAAATTCACTTTCATTAAAAACTGCAAAGTATTCTGAAAGACAAAGAGAATAAAAGAGAGAAATCAGGACCAAGAGGTGGCATGGGTTAAACGTACTGAATTCCTACATGGCTGACTGCAGTTCGAGTCCTAAACCTGACAATTTGAAAATCATGCCAGAAGCGTGTGCATGCCCAAAATCCAGACAGGAGAATGGAGAAGGGATTGTGGCATAGCCATCCCCTCAGGAGGGTAATTCCTCTCTCTCTCTCTCTCTCTCTCTCTCTCTCTCTTTCTCTCTTTCTCTCTTTCTCTTTCTCTCCCCCTCTCCCTCTCCCTCCTGCTCTTCAGCAAGTGCACATATCTGATGGTAAAAACCTTAAAAACAAAACAAAAAAAAAAACAGGTGAGCGAGGGAGAAAGACTCAAGGACAGTAGGTGTTACAGAAAATCTGTTTTTGTGAATAAAGGTAACTTTTGGTTAAAAATTGGAAAAACAACAATAGCAACAACAACAATCAAAAAAATGCCAGGAGAGGGACCAGCAGTTGGTGTAATGGCTGGACTCCCATGTAGTTGACCACAGTTCAAGGCATGGACCCAGTGGCTTAAACTCACACCAGGCGTGTGGGCGTGCATGCCCAAGATCCCAAGAGAAGGATGGAGGAGAAGGGATTGCAGCATGGCCTCCCCCCTCCCCAGGGGGTGATTTCTCGCTTTCTCTTTCTCTGTCTCTCTGTGTCTTTCTGGTGAGTGCACGCGCCCTATAGCAAAAACCTCTCAAAAAAAAAAAAATGCCAGGAGGGAAGAAATAATAAGGATTTGAACAGAAATAAATGAAATAGAAAATAAATAAACTATACAGAAAATAAATGAAGCCAAAAGCTGGTTCTTTGAAAACTTAAATAAAACTGACAAACCATTAGCTAGCCTAATTAAGAAGAGAGAAAGTATCCATATAAATAAAATTCACAGTGAAATAGGCAATATTACAACAGACATAATAAAAATACAAAACATTATTAGTGAATATTATAAGTGACTATACCCCCAACAAACAAGAAAATCTAGATGAAATGGAGAAATTCCTGGACACATCTAATTTACCAAGATTGAATCAGGAGGACATAGAAAGTCTGAATAGACCTATAATAACCAATGAGATTAAATTGGTAATAAATAACCTTCTAACAAAGAAAAGCCCCAGGTCCTGATGGCTTCACCTCTGAATTTTACAAAACTTTTAAAAAAGAGTTAACCTACAGTCTACTCAAATTATTTCTAAATATCCAAAAAGAAAGAACCCCCCTAAAGGGACCAGCAGTTAGCATAATGGCTATGTCGGTGGACTCCCATGAAGTCAACCATGGTTCAAGTCCCGGACACAGTGGCTTAAACTCACTCTGGGCACGTGTGCATGTGTGCCCAAGATCCTGAGAAGAGAATGGAGGAGAAGGGATTGCGGCGTGGCTAACCCCCCTGGGGAGTGATTTCTTGCTTTCTGTCTTTCTGTCTCTCTTCGTCTTTCTGGCGAGCACACATGTCCCATAGCAAAAACCTCTCAAAAAAAAAAAAAATTGCATGGGTCATTCTATGAAGCCACCATCACCCCAAGCCCCAAAACAGATAAGGACATAACAAAAAAGGAAAACTACAAACCAATAACTCTGATGAATATTGATGCAAAAATTTTCAACAAGATACTAGTAAATCATATCCAACAACATATAAAAAAGATTATACATCATGAACAAGTAGCCTTAGTCCAGGGATGCAAGGGTGGTTCAACATTTGTAAAACCATAAATGTAATACACCATATTAACAGAAAGAAAGATTAAAACCATATGACCATATCAATAGATGCATAAAAAGTATCTTATAAAATACAACACCTCCTCATGATTAAGACTGTCAGCAAAATCGGCATAGAAGGGCATTTGTCTGTTTTTTTTTTTTTTTTTTTTGGGGGGGTTTTTTCATGCTCTCACCAGAAAGAACCAGAGGGGCAATGGCCATGCCACAATCCCTTATTCTCCATTCTCTTCTTCGGATCTTGGGCACACACGCACACACACCTGGCATGAATTTAAGCCACCAGGTCTGGGACTTGAACCATGGTGAACTATATGGGAGTCTAGTGACATAGCCATTATGCCATCTGCTGGCCCTAGAAGGCCATTTTTCTTTTCTTTTTAAAGAATTATTTTATTTAATTTTATTTATTTTAATTTGACCAGAGAGGGACAGAGTGAGAGAGAGAGAGAGAAAATAAGAAAGCAAGCCACCAGGTCCGGGACTCGAACCACAGTCGGCTATGTGGGAGTCCAGTGCCCTTAATCACCACACTACCTGCCAGCCCCTAGAAGGGCACTTTTCAACACAATAAAAGCCATCTGAAAATTCCATAGTTAACATCATACTGAAAGCTTTTCCACTAAAAACTGGTACAAGACAAGATTGCCCACTCCTCCATTCCTTTTCAATATAATGCTAGAAGTCCTAGCCAATATAAGCAGAAAGGGGGAATAAAATAAAAGGCATTCAAATAGGGA
>NW_006159479.1:916528-927383 GCF_000334495.1 Tupaia belangeri chinensis | reverse complement strand
AAAGAAGAGGTGAAATTATCTCTATTTGCAGATAACATGATTGTATACATAGAAGACCCAAACGTATCCATGGAGGGGGAAAAAAAAAACTGGAAGTAATAAATGAATACAGTAAAGTGGCAGGGTAAAAAATCAACATGGAAAAATCCATAGCATTTTTATATATGAACAACAAGCAGACTGAGGTAGAACTGAAGAAAATAATCCCATTTACCACAACCACAAAAAGTATAAAATACTCAGAAATAAATCTAACCAAAGAAGTCAAAGACCTCTACAAGGAAAACTATAAACATCTAAAAAAAAAAAAAAAAAAAGAAAGAAATTTAAAAATGACACAAAAAGTGGACCGACAGCCATGATTCTGGACTGGAAGAATTAATATAATAAAAATGACAATTCTACCCAAATTGATCTATATATCTAATGCAGTCCCAACAAGTCATCAGAGACATTCTTCATAGATCTAGAAAAGACAATCACCGAATTTCTGGAATTATAAATGCCGGGCACGTGTGCATGCGTGCCCAAGATCCCAAGAGGAGAATGGAGGAGAAGGGATTGTGGCGTGACCATCCCCCCGGGAGGTGATTTCTCACTTTCTGTCTCTCTGTCTCTCTTTGCCTGTCTGGTGAGCGCATGCACCCTGCAGCAAAAAAACTCTCAAAAATAAAAATAAAAAATATATTACAAAGGAATGATAATCAAAACAGCATGATATTACCACAAAAACATACAGCCAACTGTTTTTTGACAAAGGGTACCAGTCAATCCAGTGGGAAAAAGCAAACCTCTTCAGCAAATGGCGCTGCAAAAACTGGGTACCCACCTGCAGAAAAATGAATCTGGACTCCTATTTCTCACCATGAACAAAAATCAACACAAAGTGGATCAAAGAGCTAAACCTAAGACCTCAAACTATAAAACCACTGGTGGAAAACACTGGGGAAACTCTGGAAGATATTGGTGTAGGCAGAGACTTCTTAAATAAGACCCCCCAAAGCATAGGTAATAATCCCCAAATAGACAAGTGGGATTACATCAGACTAAGAAATTTCTGCACAGGAAAAAAATTATAATTAGTGTGAATCAACAACCCTTGGAGTGGGAGAATATTTTTGTAAACTATGCCTCAGATAAGGGACTGATAACCAGAATACATGAGGAACTCAAGCGGCTTACTTGAAAAAAAAAAAAGATTAACCCAATTAAAAGATGGGAAAATGAGCTGAACAAAAATCTCTCTAAGGAAACCATACCAAGAGCCATTTTTGGCTATGAAAAAAATGCTTAACATTCCTCATTATACGGGAGATGTGGATCAAAACCACGATGAGATACCACCTAACCTCAGTCAGAATGGCTAATATTAAAAAATATATATATTAAGTGCTGGCGAGGCTGTGATGAAAAGAGAATTCTCCTACACTATTGATGGGAATGTAAATTAGTCCAGCTACTGTGGAGAACAATATGAAGGTTCCTCAAAGATCTACAAATAGAATTACCATATAGCCCAGCAATTCCACTCCTGGGTGTCTACCCAAAGGATAGGAGAACACTCAGTCAGATGTGCTAGCATATCTATTTATTGCAGCATTATTCATAATTGCTAAGACATGGACCTAACCCAAATGCCCACAAACAGATGAATGGATTAAAAAAGTGTGGCACATATACTCTATAGAATATTATAAAAACATAAAAAACAACATATCATAGAAAGCAGATGAATAAGGAACATTTACTGCTGAGTGAAGCAAGTCAGGCTATAAAGAGAGAGTGTATGTTATTCACTTAATATATACTGACTGCGCTCTACGGCAGAAACAGAAAGATTAGAGGATATAGACACATGGAAAATGGCTACGGGTACTGCAGACAATGTGGGAAGAGGGTAGAAAAAAGGGGAGAGTGAGAGGAAAGAAATCGAGGAGAAAACAAAGAAGCAAGACATTTATGGGACAGAGACATGGATGATTATCTGTTGATGATAACATGTATGGTATCTTCAACTGGACTGGTGTGAAATGTATTCATGTTGGGTAAATTCATTTCACAAACTGTAGTGATGTATAGTGAGTCCCAGAACCAGCAGCTTGAAAAACACCAAGGAGGCCAGCAGGTAGAGTAATGGTTAAGGTTCTGGACTCCCACATGGCTGACCATGATTTGAGTCCCAGCCCCAGCAACTTGAAACTCAAGCCAGGTGCATGTGTGTGTGTGCCTAAAATCCCAAGAGTAGAATGGAAGAGCAGGGATTTTGATGCTGTCATTCCTCCTGGGGAGTGATTTCTCACTTTCCCTCTCTCTCTGTCTCTCCAGCAAATGCACGTACCCTATAGCAAAAACCTTTCTGGAAAGGAAGGAAGTTAGTTAGTTAGTTAGTTAGTTAGTTAGTTAGTTAGTTAGTGAAGAAAAAGAAAAACATACCAGGTACATATGTGTGCATGTGCCCAAGATCCCAACAGGATGGAAAAATGGAGAAGGGATTGCAGTGTTACCATCCCTCATTGTGAGGTGCTTTC
Organism: Tupaia belangeri chinensis; assembly: GCF_000334495.1. NCBI lineage: Eukaryota > Metazoa > Chordata > Mammalia > Scandentia > Tupaiidae > Tupaia > Tupaia belangeri. Next base: position 924,855 of record NW_006159479.1, on the reverse strand, counting down.
TTCTCTCCTCTCCTCTCTCTTCATGTCTCTATCTCTCTCCTGCAAGTGTACACAACCTCTGGCAGAAAAAAAAAAGGTATTTTCCTTTCTGATTCTTAAGTTGTGAAAAATATTAAAAGCATGATTAAACAATCTTGGAAATTTTTTATTCTTCTCTTGCATTCTCATTACTTAATTGTACAGTCATTCACACCCCTGTTAGAGAACTTAGGTCCACTGATTATGGTATCTGCCTCTCCTCCATTTTCTTACATCATTGCCTGCAACTTCAGTGTCCATATGGAGAACTCATCCGGAGCCTCGAACTCTGACTCCACCAGCTTTTACAACCACATCATTCAGTAATTCATACCCAAAGCCACACACTCTACTTTCTGATCAGTAGGAAATTACTCCAGAGCCTTAAAGTCCAATATATTGATCTGGGACCACAACCAATTATCCTTCCAGTTTCTTCATTCAATTTTTTTTTCTTTTAGAAGCTTTTGCCTTCTTTAAGAGGTTTTTGCCAGGACCAGCAGTTAGCATAATGGCTATGTCACTGGACTCCCACGTAGTCGACCATGGTTCAGGTCCTGGACTCGGCGGGATAACGTTAAGCCGGGCACATGTGCGTGTGTGCCCAAGATCCCGAGAGGAGAATGGAGGAGAAGGGATTGTGGCATGGCCATCCTCCCTGGGGGGTGATTTCTTGTCTCTCTGTCTCTTTCTATCTTTCTGGAGAGCGCACGCACCCTATAGCAAAAACCTCTCAAAAAAAAAAAAGAGGTTTTTGCCTTAGGGCAGTGAGCTCTGCACAGACACAGTGAGAGCGATAGTGTGAAATCACTCTCCCCCGGCCCAGGGATGGCCACATTATAATCTCTTCTCCATATTACTCCTGGGATCTTGGGCATGCGCACATACTGTGTGGGCTCAGTCTTCCTGGGATCTTGGGAATGTATGCGTATCCACAGACCCAAACCTCCACTGGACATGTGGGAGTCCAGCGACATAACCACTAAGCCATCTGCTAGTCCCCAGTTTTTTCGCTCTTTCACTTACTAAATATTTTTTTCTTACCATATTTTGACTTTTCTTCCTTAACTCTTTCCTTTTCTAACCACAAACTCTCACATAGCTTCATATCTTTTCCTGTCTAGCCTAGATTCTAGGTACATCAGCCTCTCCTACTAATAAACTTTCTCTCTAGTTAATTCCCTTTGCTCTTCCCTAGGGCATATCTTTTATATCATCTTACTTCAACTCAAACTTCGTACTTCACCTCTGTCCTTATTTCTTTTATACTTCCTTTATCAGACCAGGTTAAAAAAAAAATCAAAGCTATCAGGTATGAATCCATTCAACTACCTCCTCTACATTGTGATGTGCTTCACTTTCTTCCTTATAGACTCAGGAAGAAGTGGGGCGCATGCACTCACCAGACAGACAGAGACAGAGAAACAGAAAGCAAGAAATTATCCCCCAGGTGGGATGGCCACTCCTCCATTCTCCTCTCAGAATCTTGGGCACGCACGCACATGCACCCGGTGTGAGTTTTAAGCCACCGGGTCCAGGACACAAACTGCGGTCAACTACATGGGAGTCCAGCAACATAGCCATTACGCTAACTGCTGGTCCCTTTCCCTTTCCATATTAATTCTTCTACCCTTGATCTCATATTCCCTCCTCCTTTTTTTTTTTTTTTTTTTTTTGGCTATAGGGTACTGTGCTCATCAGAGAGAGAGAGGAAGGGAAAGAAGGCAAGTGAAAAATCACCACCCACTGGGGATGGCCATGCCACAGTCCCTTCTCCATTCTCCTCTTGGAATTTTGGGCATGCATACACAACCATCTAGTGTGATACTCAAACAGCCATGTCTGGGACTCAAATTGCAAAGCCAGCTGTGTGGGTCCGAGCACCCTAACCTCCATGCCACCTACTGGCCCTATTCCTCGTCTTTTTTAAATTTCTCTCTTCTCTGCTGGCTCTTTCTCCACATTTTATATAAACATAAACTATGTTCTACTGTGACTCTCCTTCTCATTTCTCTTCTTCCTTACAATTAGCATCCTTTATTTCTGTTTTGAAGAATAAGTGAAAAGCCTTGAAAGAATGCAAATTGATTATTACCTTTTTTAATTTTCATATACTTTTCAATTCAAAATAAACAGAATTCTGCCACCATGAATCTTCTGAAAGTATTCTGGCAAGCATTACTTATGACAGAATTGTCAAATCCCATGTTTTGTTTGTTTGCTTTAGTTTACTTGACCTGTTTTTATCTTCTGACATTCTTAACTTTCTTCCTTCTGAAACTTCTCCTGGCTCTGCTCACACTGAGTTCTGTAGTGCTCTCTCCCCTGTTACTGCCATTCTTTCTCAGCTCTTTTCCGGCCTCCCCATACTCAGCCCATTGACTAATTTGGGCTCTCATTTCTTCTCATTATATTCAGTTTCTATGAGTAAAGGCATCCATTTCCCCCATAATTTCAACCTATTTAGTGATTCCATTTCTAGCCCAGGCCTTTCTCCTTAGCCTGCATCACCTGTATGGAGTTCTCTACTAAATTTCTCTATGCAGATATTCCATTGGTACTTAATATCCAACATGTCCTTAGAGAGCTTCTCATCTGCCTCCCCTTCCCCTGACTTCCATACCATAAATACAAGTGTATGTGTGTGTGCATGCAGGTGCATGCACACATGTATGTGCCATTTTTTCCTGTCTGTCCCTATCCTGGCTAATGATACCACTATTGTACTGTATACCTAGGCCAGAAACCAGGGCGTCATTCTAGACCTCTATCTCAGTCATCACTGCCCTAGTCCAAATGCCCATAATTTCCCGTCAGGACCATAAAACCACACAAAAATAATTCCACTTATTTAAAAATAATAACAATCAAAGGAGCACTTTATAGTATTCCCTGTTGTATTATGAAATGATAACAGATTACCTTAATAGCAATGATGAAGTTTATACAAAAACATATGCTGCTTGTACTATTCCCAGAGCTCACAAACCTTGCTAATAGTGTTCACCTCATAACAGCTGTTGTTTAACTACCGTTCACTTTTAAATAAAGTGTGACATTTTAAAAATATAATAATGAAGCTACATTTTAAACAGTTCAATACATTATAAGATTTAGAATATTTTTACATAACAAAAATGTAATTTTTACACCTTGGTAGTTCACCAGAATTTCTTTAAAATATATACCACTCACGTACCCACACACATACACACACCTCAGGAATTAGAGCTTTTATTTCCATCTGACTGTCAAGGCCAATACTTAACCTACTTGGGCTCCTTCGTTTATAACAATTTCTCACCTCTAAAATTATGAAAGTAAATGTACCCTCATGGCCACCCTTAAGAAAAAGATTGACTTAGGGAAATGGGTGGTGGTATATTGGTGATGCAACTGAACCCAATGTTAAGGGTCCTGAATTCACATCCCAGACCTCCCTGAGCACAGCAGATGATGCGTGCCCATTATCAGGGGCTGGGTGAGACTAGGGGTGAATCTAATATAGACACCCTGTTTGGAACACTTGTCTGTCTGTCTCTCTCTCTTGGTCTTTCTCTCATGGAGTAAATAAATAAATCTATTTTTAAAAGAAAAAAGAATAGCATACATACCCTTAGGTGAATAGGTGAATCATAGGGCCTCTGCCTCTCCAAGTGTTTCCCACTTTCCTGCTAAGACTGAAAGAGGGAAACTTTCGTTCCAGAAGACGTCAAACTACCATTCTCCTGAAGAAGAGAACCAAAGTACAGTAGTCCCTCACGGTCCACTGGGGACTGGGTCCACAACTACCTGGGGATACCAAGATATGAAGATGCTCAAGTCTCTGATAAAAAAATGGCATAGTATTTTGCTTATGACCTACTCATATTTTCCTACATACTTTAAATCATCTTTAGGTCACCTATAAGTAACCTTAGCATCAGATATAAGCAAAAAGGAAAATAGTCATGTGCCACATAATGGTGTTTTGGCCAATGATGTACCGCATATATGACTGTGGTCCCGTAAGACTAAAATAGGCTGTAGCATAGCGCCAAGGTATGCAGTAGGCTATACCATCTAGGTTTGTATAAACATACCCTATGGTATTTGCATAAACATCTACTGAAGCATTTCTCAAAACAAAGCCCTATCATTACATGACTCATGACAGTACAAAGATAAACTTTTTTGGCATCTGTCTTCTAGGGAGCCACCTCTTTCCCATTTCATAACAATCAGTATAGGCAGGCTGCAGTCTATACCGGTTGAACCCATAGATACAGAACCAGTAGGCCTGGAGGGCCAACTGTACAGTATTCATTTAATGCTAGATGAATGAAATTCAATAATGCTAAGATACAGAAGGCAAATATAGGAGGCTTCCTTAGTCAACCAGGAAAGGAGACAGGGAGAGAGATACATTGTTATGGGACCTTCAGATGCAATGCCTTATAAGCATTCCTGATTTTTTTTTTTTTCTCAAGTTTTCTTTTTCTTCATTGCCAGAGAGCTTGTGCACTCACCAGGCCGAGAGAACTCCAAAATGAGACACAGTCATGTTACAATCCCTTTTTCTCCATTTCTCCATCCTGTCAGGATTTGGGGCATGCACACACACATGTCCACACCAGGGTGAGACTGAACTGCAATGTGAGATTGACTTACTATGCAGAGTAACCACTGGACTATGAGCTGGTTCTTTTTTCAGTTATGTTTAATGCACATGTACTTTATAATTAGTGGGGAAATGTTCAAATGCAAGTCCCCCAGTCTAGTTTTAAGAGCAAATGAAAGCTATGTACAAAGTATTTTTATATCAAGTGGTTTTTAAAAAATCTTGAACTTTAACAACTGTAGGTACTACCATGTTTTACATCTAAAGGATTAAACTTTAGGAATTTCTATTTTCATACAAAAAGAAAGGAAATTCGAGCTTAAATAAAGGTAGAAGGGGAATCATTAGATTTAGTCACATGCTATAAGAATTTCTTGTCAAGAAAAGGGTTCACATCTACTGTACTATATTAGTAGTCTTGCAGTTTATTGAAAGTATTACAGTTAAGTCATGTCAGCATTGGGTTATCTTGCCAATGGTATAAACATCTAATTGTTAAAAAAAAAAAACTATGTTATAAAAATATATTCCTTAAAGATAAAAACTCCCTAATTAAATATGATGATAATTTCTACATATGTTGAAATTAATTTCATCTCCTGTTTCACATCAAACATATTTGGATTATACAGATATTTTTTAATGAATATATAATATATATATATTTTAAAGTGTTTCTTTAAAATTAGGTATAATATATATATACTGTCTCAAGTTCACTGGGTCAAAAGTTAATAGTATGGGGTCATCAAGTAAATTAAATGTTAACAGCAAAAATTAAAGAACAAATTAAAAACATAGGGTTTAATCCTGTGATGAAAAAAGTAAGAAAAAAGTATTCCCACAAGAGCTATAAACTGTTCACTTATTTAAAATGAATTACTTCTTTCAAGCTGTTTTAAAAGGTTAATTTGTTTTAAACATGTAAGCATTTCTTAGCCAGAAAATTTTATTCTCCTTGTTTCCCCATAGATTTTTTGTATAAGAAGTCAATTTTATAGAAATATAGCATAAGTCTCACTGTCTTAGAGAAATGGTCACACATCCTCAGTCATATCTCTTAAGACACCAGAGAGTATCCATTTTATTTCTGTTTATTGAAAGTAAATAAGACGAACATTAATAGGTTCCTGGCTCCTTAGTTTGTACTTTCAGGACAAGCTTCATCCCAAGCCAATAAAGTCTCTGAAAAAGTCATGAGTTATAATTATTAAAAGTGTTTTACTTAGGCTAGCCTATGGCATGGTGGTTAAGGAGGCTGAATCCCACATGGCCAACTCATGGTTTGAGTCCCAGACCCAGCAGCTTGAAAAACACATCAGGCACATATGTATGCATACCTAAAGTCCCAGCAGCATGGAGAGATGAAGAGGGGATTGTGATATGACCATCTCCCATGAAGTGTACTTTCTCACTTTCTCTCTTTCTTTCTCTGTCTCTCTCTGATGAGTTTACATGCCCTCTGGAAAAATTTTTATAAAGTTTTTTTTTTTTTTACTCAATATAAAGTTTGTTTTATTAAAATTATTCAATTTTCTTTTGATAAACTGCCAAAAAATAGATCCATTTTTATTATTTATCAGTCTCTTTTATATCTAAAATTGCTTCCCAAATACAAGACTTTTAATGGGTAGGATAAAAAGTTAATACCAACCCTTTGTATATTTCAGACTACACATGATATGCAATACAGCATTCTGAGTGTTACTTTTTGAGAGGTGCCCTGTTAAAGTGAATAATGATCAGAAGGAAGCCAAGGTGGTGAAGGATTTTACATCATAAAATCATGAAAGAAAACATGAGAAGGATGTTTGAGGGTAAGGATTCAGTTGTCTCATGACTGATAAAGAACAGTCTTCATATTTAAAGGGTTTTCATAAGTAAATGGGAATGAATATTTTTCTCAGTACCTTCAAGGGGCACTTAGACAATGAGTAGCAATAACAGAGACACATGTTTTAACTCTAAAGAGTCTATTATTCCAATCCTGAAGAGGTTAAATTTTCTTTATTAAGTTCTTTATCATTTTTTTAAAGTTTTTTATTTAATCTCATTTTTATTATTATTTTTTTAATTTGATGAGAGGGACAGAGAGAGAGAGAGAGGGAAAGTGAGAAAGCTGGCTGCCAGGTCAGGGATGAGAACTGCCATCAGCCATGTGTGAGTCCAGTCCCCCAACCATGTCATCTACTGGCCCCCTTATTAAGTTCTTATTTTAGAAAGTAGATAACTGGAACAAATGGGTTTATTTCCTTTCCTCATATCCTTATTGGTAAAAGAATAAAAAAAACTGTGGTAGCATGAGTACATAGACCCTGCTATTTGTGGGCTGAGACTATACACAGGGGAGGCCCAGGTTCGATTCCCAGCCCACCCTAATGCCAGGCACAATGGCACATGCCTAGACCTATTGATTGGGAAGATTGAGAGAGGATTGCAACATGGTGCAAAATTATCTTGAAAGAGAAAAAAAAATGTTTATACTTCCTCAATAAATCTTAACCATTCTTATAATTGACTTTGAGTTCAGTCCTATGATTTGTGGCCACAAATATGGAGGCAAAACAATTCCTCATATAATAACAACAAAACAAAACAAAAACTTAAACAATTCCATAATCTGAACAGAATCAAATAGAATTGCAAATGCTATTATGAATCTGCTCTATCTGCTCTAACCACTTGCAGAAATTAGGGTTCTAAATCATGCAAAGGTAAATTTTCCCAAAATAGAAGTACATTTTCTGATGTATGTATAAAATCTACCTCATGTCTAATATTGATATCCTTTAAAAATCATAAGGGGGACAGAGAGAGAGAGAGAGGGAAAGTGAGAAAGCTGGCTGCCAGGTCAGGGATGAGAACTGCCATCAGCCATGTGTGAGTCCAGTCCCCCAACCATGTCATCTACTGGCCCCCTTATTAAGTTCTTATTTTAGAAAGTAGATAACTGGAACAAATGGGTTTATTTCCTTTCCTCATATCCTTATTGGTAAAAGAATAAAAAAAACTGTGGTAGCATGAGTACATAGACCCTGCTATTTGTGGGCTGAGACTATACACAGGGGAGGCCCAGGTTCGATTCCCAGCCCACCCTAATGCCAGGCACAATGGCACATGCCTAGACCTATTGATTGGGAAGATTGAGAGAGGATTGCAACATGGTGCAAAATTATCTTGAAAGAGAAAAAAAAATGTTTATACTTCCTCAATAAATCTTAACCATTCTTATAATTGACTTTGAGTTCAGTCCTATGATTTGTGGCCACAAATATGGAGGCAAAACAATTCCTCATATAATAACAACAAAACAAAACAAAAACTTAAACAATTCCATAATCTGAACAGAATCAAATAGAATTGCAAATGCTATTATGAATCTGCTCTATCTGCTCTAACCACTTGCAGAAATTAGGGTTCTAAATCATGCAAAGGTAAATTTTCCCAAAATAGAAGTACATTTTCTGATGTATGTATAAAATCTACCTCATGTCTAATATTGATATCCTTTAAAAATCATAAGGGCCTTCCTCGAGGCCTGGTGCTCAAGAGAACCAGATCTCACACAGCCAACTGGGTAATTCTAGTTCTGACCCCAGCAGCTTAAAAATACACATGTGCATGCATGCCCCAAATCCCAATAAGATGAAGAAATGGAGAAGAGACTGTGGCATGTGACCACACCTCTGGTGGAAGAAGTGTTTTTTCT
>NW_006159479.1:914384-916489 GCF_000334495.1 Tupaia belangeri chinensis | reverse complement strand
TCAAGCAATTAAAAGAAAAAAAAAAAAAAACAGATTATCCAACTGGATTATTCACATCTCTCAGTTCTGTGACTACTGTCACAACACTAAAGTTGTGATGTTAACAAATGAGATCCAATTATGGAATAAGAACCAATGCTTTGAAAATAATTATGTAAGAATCATGTGTTCCATTAGTCTGAAAGCACAGCACTCTCCAATCTCTTACCAATATTTCTTCAACTCTAAATTTTTAAAAGTAATTCAATACTTGGGGTCAGCAGATCACATGATGGTTAAGACACTGGACTACCATATGGCCAATCACAGTTCAAGTCCTAGGTCTGGCAGCTTGCTTTCTCATTTTCCCTCTCTTTTTCTGTCTCTCTCTGGTGAGTATATGTGCCCTTATACAAATCAAAATAATAATAATAAATAAAATGGAATAAATCATAATTTTTAAAAGTAAACCAATACCGCTTCCTTTTGGCCAGAACCGCCGTCTTCCAGTAATTAAAATGACAAACACAAAGGGAAAAAGAGGCACCTGATGTAAGTTCTCTAGGCCTTTTAGAAAACATGGAGTGGTTCCTTTGGCAACATACATGCAAATGTATAAGAAAGGTGATAGTGTAGACATCAAGGGAACGGGTACTGTTCAAACAGGAATGTACCATGGCAAAACTGGAAGAGTCTACAATGTTACCCAGCATGCTGTTGGCACTGTTGTGAACAAACAAGGGCAAGATTCTTGCCAAGAGAATGAGTGTGCATATTGAACATACTAAGCATTCTAAGAGCAGAGATAGCTTCCTAAAATGTGTGAAGGAAAATGACCAGAAAAAGAAGGAAGCCAAAGAGAAAGGTACCTGGGTTCAACTGAAGCGCCAGCCTGCTCCACCTCTGGAAGCACACTTTGTGAGAACCAATGGAAAGGAGCCTGAGCTACTGGAACCTATTCCCTATGAATTCATGGCATGATGGGTGTTAAAAATAAACAAATCTATGGTCTATAAAACAAAAAGTAATTCAATAGCAATGAGACAGAATGGTGAAAACTTACATACGTCTTGATTTCACTTTGAGTTTATGCTTTTTCAAATATTTATTATTTGTGAGTTTTTTCCTTTATTTTTCTTTGTTAACTGTATGAGCTGTTCATTTTTTCTTATAGACATATTTATATATATACATATATTGAGGCTATAAACCCTCTATCTCCTTTACATATTGCATATAGTTTTTCATTTCTTTACTATTAGTAGTAAATTCTTTACTCTGTGTATGTGTGTGCATTTTAATAGTTTACTAAGGGGCACGTGTGCTTGCCAAAGAGAGGAAGAGAAATCACACCCTACAGAGGATAGCCATGCCACAATCCCTTCTCTGTTCTCCTTTCATGATTTTGGGCATACATGCACACACACACATACACACCTGCTGTGATTTTTCAAGCCGCCAGGTCCAGGTCTCGAATCACAGCCAGCTGTGTGGTATCTAACCTCCTTAATCTCCGTGCCACATGCTGGCCTACTGTGTATTCATTTTTAAATATTTGTATAGCCGCAAAGCAATGTTCACCAGTGTTCCGTATGAAGCTGTTTTTTTTTTTTCATTCCATTTATCAGTAGTCTCATCCAATCCTGTAGTTTAAACTACCATCTACAATTGGTCAGCTACTAAATCTATAGACAACATGCAAACCAGATCTCAATTCCAGACTTCTAAATCAACACTCTAATCCCAATCTGTAGTTGCCACTAAAGCAGGGGTAAGAGGATGCACTTAACCCATAGATATATTAAAATCAACATGTCATATATCAGAATTAACCAAACGTGTTCTGTTTTCCCTATCTCAGGAAATGGTACCAACAGTCCTTCAGTTGTCCATACAAGAAAATCAGAGTCATGCTACATTCCTTCTACTCACTCTTCTTCATACCCAAAAACTCTTAAATCAATTTAGTATTACCTTTCAACTTTCTCCTTCCTTACTCTGTTGCAACCATATAGGCATTGAATTTACTGGTCCATCCTACTCTTTCCTTGCCTAGATTGTCTTCCTCCCTTTTAGGCCTATCTTTTTTTTTTTTTTTTTTTTTTTTTTTAGAGGTTTTTGCTATA
>NW_006159479.1:903067-914205 GCF_000334495.1 Tupaia belangeri chinensis | reverse complement strand
GGCCATTGTTTTTTTTTTTTTTTTTTTGTTTGAGAGGTTTTTGCTATAGGGCGTGTGCATTCACCAGACAGACAGAGAGAGACAGAGAGAGAGAAAGTGAGAAATCATCCCCCAGGGGGGATGGCCACGCCGCAATCCCTTCTTCTCCGTTCTCCTCTTGGGATCTTGGGCATGCACGCACACGTGCCCGGCGTAAGTTTAAGCCACCTGGTCCGGGACTCGAACCGAGGTTGACTACATGGGAGTCCAGCGACATAGCCATTACGCTAACTGCTGGTCCTCCCTGGCAAAATTCCTACTCATCTTTTAAGTCTCAGCTTAACTATTTCACTTTAGGAAGGCCTTATTTGAATTTCCAGTTTTAAGTTCCCATGTTATATACTTTCATGACATCCTGGACTTTTCTGTTACTTTTCACAGTTGTAATTTGTATAATTATTCATTGTTTCTCTCACTAGACTAAAACATTTGAGGAAAATTTGTGGCTGTTTTGTTCATCCCTTGTATGCTCAGCACCTAGCACAGACTGCAGTATATACATGACACAGACTTGGGGCTAAATAGTTACTTGAGAATATTTACATATTAGTACCGAATAAATAAATCCAATCCCTTTTTTTAACCTCACTCCCATTGCTTCTTCTTAGGTTCAAGTACAGGTGGAACATCTCTAAATACAAACGAAAAATCTGAAATGCATCACAATCTGAAACTATCTTTTTTTTAATCTGAAACTTTTTTAGCACTGACATCACATCACAAGTAGAAAATTCCACAACTTACCTTATGTGATGGGTTGTATTCAAAACACTGCAATAAAAAGTATCGTATAAAAATGCCTGCAGGTGGGGGACCAGAAGTTAGAGTAATGGCTATGTCGCTGAACTCCCACATAATCGACCGCAGTTCGAGTCCCGGGCGCGTGTCCGTGCGTGCCCAAGATCCCAAGAGGAGAATGAAGGAGAAAGGATTGCGGCGTGGCCATCCCCCCTGGGGGGTGATTTCTTGCTTTCTGTCTCTCTGTCTCTGTCTGGCGAGCGCATGCGCCCTATAGCAAATCTCTATAAAAAAGGGGAAAAAAATGCCTGCAGGCTATGTGTATAAGGTATATATGAAGTATAAATTAATTTCATATTTAGACTTGTGTCCCACCCTCAATACATTTCATTACTTGTATATGAATACTCCAACATTTAAAAAGTCCAAAATCCAGAACACTTTGGGTTCCAAGCACTTAGGATAAGGGATACTCAACCGGAACTCCTATTTCTTGCCTGGATACTACTATAATCTCCAAAGGACTTGCTACTATTTCTCTTGCATTTTCCAGTAAGTTTTCCAGTACCCTCATTGAAGTGAAGTTCTAAATATAAACTGGTCATACTGCTTATTGGTTTAAGATTTTTGAATTGCATCCATATAAAGATAGTACGTAAGCCTTTCATGGTGGGACCTCTATCCACTAGAGCAGACTAACCTTTCTCAACTCCGTCAAAAGCACCTAGGCTAAAAATCTCAGCAAACTACCTAATTTTCTTAAACATGCCAGATTCCTTCTGACTTCCCTGTTTCTTACACTTCAGTGATTGTATTTTAAAAACTTTCTATGGCATATTTCTACATCCTCTCTTACATTGGGATAATTTAACTATGTCACCTACTCCCAGAAGAGTACTGAGCCATCTATTCTTTTTTATTTATTTTTTTAAATTTCTTATAGGCATGTGCACTTCCCAGAGAGAGGCACACAGAGAGAACAGACAGGGCAGGTGAGAAATCACCCCTTAAGGGAGATGGTTGTGCCATAGTCTCTTCTCTCCCATTCTCCTACTGGGATTTTGGGCATGCACATACACACTTCCTGCATGGTTTTGAAGTTGCTGGGTTGAGATTCGAACTGTGTAGTTGGCCATGTGGAATCCAGATGCCTTAAGTCACCACACCACAGTCTGGCCCAGCTATCTATTACTAATCTGAGTTAAATACTCTTTATCTATACTTATCACATTATACTTATTAAAAAGTTCTCTTTCAGGGCCAACAGATGGCATGGTAGTTAAGGCACTAGAGTCCCACATGCTGGTCATGGTTTGAGTCCTGGACCTTGTGGCTTGAAACTCATACCAGGTATATGAGTGTGCATGTCCAAAATCCCAGGAGAAGAATGGAGAAGGAATTGCAGCATGCCATCCCCTTCCTCACTTTCCCTCTCACTGTCTGTCTCTCCAGGGAATGCACATGCCCTAAAGCAAAAAACAAGGGAAAAAAAAAGTTATCAGCAGGTAGCATAATGGTTACAGTGCTGGACTCCCATGTAATTGACCATGGTTCAAGTCCCAGACCAGTGACCTAAAACTCATACCTGGTTCATGTGTGTGCATGCCCAAGATCCTGATAGGAGAATGGAGGAGAAGGGATTGCAGCAGGGCCATTCCCTCTGGAGGATTTCTCATTTTCTATCTGTCTCTCTCTGCCTTTCTGATGAGCACACACACCATATAGCAAAAATCTCTCCAAAAAGAAATGATCTTTCTTCCATTAGACTTTTCATCTTGTTGCTAACAGGGACTACATGTGAAGGATTTTCATACAGTTCAAGAAAAATATCTATTATGAAAAACTGTTGCATAAAAATAAACTCATACTAGGACCAGCAGATGGTGTAATGGTCACATCACTGGACTCCCACATAGCTGACAGTGGACCAAGTCCTGGACCAGGTGGATTAACACTCACACTGGGTACATGTGCATGCATGCCCAAAATCCTGAAAGGAGAATGGAGGAGGAGGGATTGTGGTGTGGCCACCCTCCTGGGGAAGGAATTCTCACTTCCTATTTCTCTGTCTCTCTGATGAGCACATGCACACTATAGCAAAAATCTCTCAAAAAAATAAAATAAACTCATACTTTAATTCCATTTTATTCATGAACTTTAAAAAATATATATTTATTTATTTTTTGTCATAGGGCATACACACACACACATGTGTATGTGTGTGCATATATATATATATAGAGAGAGAGAGAGAGACAGCGAGAGAGAGAGAGAGAGAAAGCAAGAAATCATCCCCCAGCTGGGATGGCTTTGCTGTAATACCCTCTCCATACTCTTCTTGGGATTTGGGGCACATGTCTGGTGTGTTTTGTTGTTGTTTCAAGAATTACTTAATTTTATTTATTATTAATTTTTAATTTGATCAGAGTCAGAAGGAGAGAGAGGGGGAAGGTGAAAAAGCAAGCTGCCAGGTCTGGAACTGGAACCATAGTTGGCCATGTGGGAGTCCAGTGCCCTAACTACCACACTACCTGCTGGCCCCTGGTGCGTTTTGAAAGCAGCCGGGCCTCAGATTCGTACTTGCAAAGTTGGCCATATGAGATCCAGCTGCCTCACCCATCATTGCCACAAGTTGGCCCTTCATGAATTTATGAAGTGTTTTCCGCATTTTTCATCTGTATTTTCAATTCAGTATCTATGTGCCAGTACATTTCAAAACCCATCAAAACATACTTAATTTTTGAGAAATGGTATTCCTGCTTCTTGGAATCAATAAAAAAAAATTACAACACTAAATGTAGAAAATGTTCACTACAGAGTTGTCTATAATAGCCAAAATTAGAAAACCTAAATGTCCAATAATTGATAGAATCTGCTAAATGATAAGTAGCTATTTAGAATGAAAACTATGAAAATGATATAGCTTAGATGTTTATGACATGTTAAGTGAAAAATGGCAAAGAAAGCTATGTCACACTATGATCCTATAAAATTAGATGTTTCAACATTAACTAAAAGAGACCATGAAAATTGTATGAGTTGTTTGTGTGGATTATGATTTCAATTTCTTTATTCAGAACTTTATAAATATTGCTATATCTTCTCAACTATAATTATAATAATTTAACATTAAATAGATGTCATTAATAGGTTATGTGTATATTTATGTGTATGTATATATACACATACATATTTCCTAGCCTGTCTCCTGAAAGATCCAAGAAGCAAAGATACCTTGGTAGCTGAGCACAGTGAGGCTTTCTCTCTGGTAACATTCTCCACCAACAGGAAACTGGGTTCCTTAGAGAAAATTTTAGGATTAGGGCAGAATAAATATGAGCTAAATGTTATCTTATTATATCAAAAGTAAGTAAGTGCTCAGAAAAATTATTGGACATGTCACAAAGACAAAAGAGCCACAGTGAAGGTGCTTCTACTGCCTAACTCTGAGACAGTTCAAACACCAAAATATAATAATTTAGCACACTCTAGTATTCAAGAAAGACCACAATGGGGACCAGCAGGTGGCATGGTGGTTAAGGGTGCTGGACTTCCGCATGGCCAGCAATGGTTCAAGTCCTGGATCTGGCGGCTTGCTTTCTATTTCTCCCTTTATAGTCAAATAAAGTTAAATAAAATAATTCTTTTTTTAAAAAAGGCCAGAATGTATGTAAGTTACCCTCAAGTGGTTCAGAAAACAATTGTATATAAATATGATAGAGGGCACAAGTGACGATAAGCAAATACAAAATTAGAAAGACACAGGAATTCATAAGTTCATGCAGATAATAAATAAATGGGGGAAAGGGAGGTTTTTTGTTTGCAATAGAATGCTGTGGGGCCACTGGTAAATGTGGAGGGAGTACTAAATCTATTAAGTCATTTTGCAGCCATCTATGTAAAATTGTGTCAGCAATAAAGGATGCTAAATACAGGGGGAAATTTTGCTGAAAGTAAGATATAGCATCAAACATCTCCCCACAAATTGCTTATTAATTGCTGGGAAGGAAAAATAAAAAACAGTAACTACAATACATAAAGGAAAATTCAGGCCAATTATTGACCAAGTGATCAAAATTAACATCAGTGAGAAAGATGGATATCATGTACTTCCAGATGTGATATCCTAAGAGGCAACATCACCTGTGCAGTAGTGCAGTTGAAAATGCATAACCTCAATGTAATCATGAGGAAACATCAGACCAACACAAAAAGAGGAACATGTTATTAAAAAGGGAAGTAAAGGAGAAGCTTTATTCTTCAAAAATGTCAAGGTCACAGAAGGCAAAGATAGACTGTGGAAATACTCCAAGTTAAAGGAAGCTCAAGAGACATGACAGCTAAATGTAGTACTTGATTCAAGACTGGATCACATAAGGGAAGAGAAATGCTCTAAGGATCAACCTACAGAATTGGACTATGACAGGCCAGCAGGTAGAGTGGTAGTTAAAGTGGCTAGATCCCACATGGCTAACTTCGCAGTTTAAATCCCAAACCCAGCAACTTGAGAAACCTGCTGTGTGTGTGTGCGTGCATGTGTGCTCAAAATCCTGAGAAGAGAATGAAGGAGAAAGGATTGTGGCATGGTCATCCCCCTGGAGACGTGCTTTCTCACTTTGTGTGTGTGTATGTGTGTGTGTGTTTCTCTCTGGCAAGTACATGTGGCCTATAGCAAAATTTTAAAAAACGGAATGTGGGGAACCAGCAGGTAACATGGTGGTTAAGGTGCTGGACTCTCAGACCTGGTAGCTTGCTTTCTCACTTTGCCTCTCTCTCTCTGTCTCTCTGTGGTCAACACATGTGCCCTGTATCAAATTAAAAAATAATAATATAATAAATGAAATAATTCTTTTTACAAATTGAATATGGATGATAAAGTATTGTTTCAATATAAATTTATAAAGTTGATAGGAAGTATACTCTCAGATACTAAGGGTTGTAAGGCCCAAAATATATGTAACAAAAGTGTTCTGGAAAAAGGAAGTAAATAAAATTATAGAAAATTGTATAAATTATATACATATAAATAAAAAAGAATTTATTCATGCCAAAAAGCAAGAAATGATAGTCCTTTGAGCTATTTTAATTTTTGTGACTTATTGTAACTTTAAATTATTTCCAAATAAAACTCTTTTTAAAAATTAAGTCAACCTCAGGACCAGCAGGTGGCATGGTGGTTAAGGGCACTGGAGTCTCAACCTGGCAGCTTGCTTTCTCACTTTCTTTCTTTCTCTCTCATCTATCTTTCTCTCTCTCTCTCTCTCTCTCTCTCTCTCTCTCTCTGTCCCTCTCTGGTCAAATTAAAATAATTAATTAGATAAATAAATAAAGTTAAATAAAAATAATTCTTGGGGGCCAGCAGGTGGCATGGTGGTTAAGAGCACTGGACTCCCATATGGCTGACCAGGGTTCGAGTCCCGGACCTGGAGGCTTGCTTTCTCACGCTCCCCCACCCCTGCCCCCGTCCTTCTCTGGTCAAATTAAAATAAATAAAGTTAAACAACAACAACAAAATTCTTTAAAAAAATTAAGTCAACCTCAGAGAAGTAAGACGAATAAGAAGATAAAAGGAATTAAAAACTCTGCTATGTAAATTGTTTTAAAAACATTCACTAGTGGGGACCAGCAGTTAGCATAATGGCTATGTCGCTGGACTCCCACGTAGTTGACCGCGGTTCAAGTCCCGGACCCAGTGGCTTAAAACTCACACCGGGCACATGTGCGTGCGTGCCCAAGATCCCGAGAGGAGAATGGAGGAGAAGGGATTGCAGCGTGGCCATCCCCACTGGGGGGTGATTTCTCACTTTCTGTCTCTCTGTCTCTCTCTGTCTGACTGGTGAGCACACGCGCCCTATAGCAAAAACCTCTCAAAAAAAAAAAAAAAAACATTCACTAGTATATACTGTTTTTAAGTTATGTTCAAAATGTTTTCTTCAAAAGCCTGCATTTTTCTTGAAAGATGAACAGAACTATAGCTTTCACAGTTTTATGTAAAAGGCAATATGTTGAGGCCAATATCCCATCAGTTATAGCTTACTCATTAGAAACAGCAGTAGGGTAAAATAGCATTGAAATTACTTCTGTTCTCCACACCACTCATATTTACCATTCATTTGCTGGTGATTGCATTCCAGTTTCCAAAAGTAAAACCACAAATTTTAAATTATGACTTTAGTGCTACTCTTATGACAAAAGGAGAATACAGACACAGACTGGGAGAGTAGAAAGGAGTCAGGATAGAGATGATTAACTCTTTACTATATTGAATAAAGAAAGCTGAAAACTTCCACCCTAATTGAGTATCTAAATAGTTGAGTTATTTCTTCTTACAAAGGACATTACTTTTTGGAATTTAAAGGTTCAGGCAGGTATTCTTACTGTTTTTCTTACCCATGAATTTAATGGCCTGAAGTAAAAGCACTTTTTTTCCCTTTGAAATTTAACTCAGAAATTTGCACCCCCTTGTGGTCAAACATAAAATTTGTAGTTTTCAAATTTTCTTCCCCACTATTTTTCTGGGGCATAGGAACTGTTGTTTTGTTTTCTTCCATTTTAGTGAATCAAGATTTAATGTAGGACTTTGAATTTACTAATTATGATTTCAAACAAAATTGGGGGGCCGGCAGGTGGTGTGGTAGTTAAGGCGCTGGATTTCCATGTGGCCAACCATGGTTCAAGTCTTGGACCTGGAGGCTTGCTTTCTCACTTTCTCTCTGTCTCTCTGTAGTCAAATTATATAATAAATAAATTAATTAAATTAAATAAGTGATTGGTTTTTTTAAAAATAAACAAAATTGGACTTAAATGTCCTAAAAGTGACCTCCACATAAACTTTAGTATATGTAAAATAGAAATAATAATTATACTCACCTTATGAGTTCCATGAGGATTAAGTGGGAAATATATGTTCAAACTTATCATATTAGCAGTGTCTGACACATAGGTACTTAGTAAATGTTATTTAACAAGATCATCACTTCATAATATTATCACTTAATAATTCTTTTAATGGACTACCGATGGTCCCTGACTGACAATGGTTGGATTTAGGATTTTCAGCTTTACAATGGCACAAAAGTATATGTTCAGTAGAAACCATACTTTGAATTTTGATCTTTCCAAGCAAGTGATATGTGGTACAATACTCTACTGATGCTAGGCAAAGGCAGCAAGCCATTGTTTTTCACTTTCAGAACAGTAGTCAATAAATTACATGAGATATTCAATATTTTATTATAAAATAGGCTTTGTGTTAGAAGTAGTTTATTGTAATATAATGTAAGTCTAATGTAAGTTTAAGGTAAGCTATGCTATCATGTTTTCTAGGTTAGATATATTAAACACATTTTTGGATAACAATATTTTCAACTTACAATGGGTTTACCAAGACATAACTCCACTGAAAGTTGAGAAGCACCTGTGTCTCTATTGTAAAAAGGAACTATTAATAGAAAAAAAATTCTAGTGTTGGGGCCAACAGGTGGTATGTTGGTTAAGGCACTGGACTCCCAAACATGGCCGACCACAATTTGAGTCCTGGACCTAGTGGCTTGAAACACACTTCAAGTGCTTGTGCATGTGTGCTGAAAATCCTGAGAGGAGACTGGAGAAGGGATTGTGGTGGGGCCACCCCCCCAGCGAGTGATTTCTCACTTTCCCTCTCTGTCTCTCCCTGGCAAGCACATGCACCTTCTGACAAAAACGTAAAACACAAAAAAACTACACTGTGCAAATCAGGTTATGCTATTTTTCTATTCATAATGTTCTAGTACAATTTTGCAAATAAGTTTCCCCAATATACCCCTTATCTAAACTTTGCCTGATTCCCCTCACAGGTACATTATATTTTTAAAACACAAAGGTAATATGATTATCTCTGTATGTCAAAATTTTGGATGGTTTTTTTACTTTATATATTTTTAACTGGCCTGAGTTTTTCTTTTGTTTGTTTTGTTTTAGAGACTTTTGCTATAGGGCATGTGCATGCACCAGAAAGACAGAAAGTGAGAAATCACCCTCTGGGGGGATGGCCATGCTGCAATCCCTTCTCCTCCATTCTCCTCTGAGGATTTTGGGCACATGCGACATGCAACTTGTGCCTGGCTTGTTTTAAGCTGCCTGGTCTGGGATTCAAACTGCAGCTAACTACGTGAGAGTCCAGTGATGTAACCATTATGCATGCCACCTGTTAGTCCCCTGGGTATTTTTTCCCTTTAATAATCAGAAAAAAATAATAAAATTATTCCATTTCTATATATTACACTTATAAAATGGTAAAGTAAATTAACATCCATAGTCATCTGATAGGAATCATTATTCATATTTGGCAAAATTATTTTCAGATTTATCATTTTAAGGGGTTCTTGAACAAAAATGCTAACCCTGAATGGCACTGACTATAGTTTTTGCTTGTTTGCTTTTAGGTTTTTGCCATAGGACACGTGCACTTGCCAGAGACAGACAGACAAAAAGAGGGAGAGAGAGAAATTACTACCCGGAGGGGATAACCGTGCCACAGTCTCTTCTTCATTCTCCTCTTGGGATTTTAGGTGCATGCACACACATGCACACTACCAGGTCTGAGACTCAAACTATGGTCGGCCCGTGGGAGTCTTGTGCCTTAACCACATCACCTGCTTCTCCCTCCTCCATAGTTTGAATTTTAAAACACCCATTAAAGCCATTTTTAAAAGATAAATGTTAGGCTGGCCCAAAAGCACAGTGTTTAAGGGACCTGGATCCCACATGGTAGACCCCAGAAACAGGCTGGTGGTTTGAAAGCAAGCCAGGTTAATATGTGTGTGCATGTACAAAATCCTGACGGGAAGAAAGAATAAAGGACTGTGGTGTTACCGAGCCCCATGGGGGGGGGGGGCTTTTTCTCTCTCTCTCTCTGGCTAGCACACACACACTCTGGGAATTAAAAAAAATAAAAATCAGTGTTAATGATTGACTTAAAACAATATCTAAAATTTACTTTTGAAATGCCCTTAATGTATTAGCTTATTTATATCTTACAACTACCCAATGTGGTACTAATAATTACCCCTTTTATAAAAAGCCAGATAAAGTAAATCATGTAAGGTCACATACAGCCAGTAAGTACCAGCGCTGGGATTCAAACCCAAGCAGTGTGATTTCAGAGTCCAGCCATCTAGGCAGTGCAGAAAAGTATCACAGAGACGTAAACAAATACACTACTCTGCTGTTACTTCTTGATGATCTCAAACTGCTGAAATCCATTTCTTTCCCAACTGTACCTCAATAATGAAAACTATTCTAGCCTTCTCCTATTTCCTTACTTCTTGGTACTTTGAGTACTTTCATATCTGTTGTCTTATTTAACTTTCACAGTGATGTGCTGTATCTTTCTATACTCAAAACAATTACGGTTCATCACAATTTGTTTTGTATCAACAACCGGAATAAAGGAAGCAATTCTCCAGGAATACATCTTTGCTGGATTCAGTTCACTTACCTCCCCATTTGAAAAGAGAAAACCAAAGAAAAAAAAATCACCCTAACACCTGAATACTGCCCACTCCTATCTTCAACACCGAGTAGAAAGCTTAAGGACTAGTAAGACGGTAAGAAAAACTGGATCCGATGAAAACGCCTTGGCAGCAGACAGCCTAAGACCAGAAAGAAGCGCTCCAGTAAATTCAAGTAACCATTAACTCTAGGCAAATACGCGCGCGCGGATTTCGGCGAAGGGAGGAGAAGCCACTCCTGTTGTGTGTTCCCAGTTTGGACCGTACTGCGTGGGAGAAAATAGCCCTGGCTCCAAAATCTGACAGATACGGGCTCATCTACGTGCTCGTTACCTGTGCTGACTTAGACAAATTACTGCATATCTCTGAAGCTTGGCTTCCTGGTTTCCAAACCGAGAATAATTCTAGTTCCTTTCTCGTAAAGTAGTCCTGAGCCTTAAGTTTGATAGCGCCCGTAAAGAGTTGGCGTACGGCAAGAGCTCTATATACTGGTGGGGCTGTTTGAAGGACATGTGTGTCTCTACACAAGGTCTCAGAAATATATTTCGTTGTTTGAAGTTTAGACACTAGATGTAACACGTTCTTCTTTTAGCCTAAGCTGGACCGTTACTTGTCTACTTCAAATAACAGGCTAAATGCCTGTCAACTGACACATATCTCCGGACCTTCGGGCTCAGAGTCTCTACCGTCACTCCACCTCGGCGGCCAGGCGAAAAGCACTGCACGCACGCGCGAGAAAACCGGCAAGGTTCGTTGTGACCAAGCGAAGTCAGAAGGCATCGAAGGCAGAGCGGCGAACAACCCTGGTTCTGCGCATGTGCAAGGCTCGGGGTGTAGTGGTAGGAGTTCGCGCATGCGCAAAGGGTAGGG
>NW_006159479.1:902567-903036 GCF_000334495.1 Tupaia belangeri chinensis | reverse complement strand
GGGTGGTTAAGAGGCGGTATTGACAGCTGTGGAGGCAGCCCGCGTTCCCGGCATGCCCCGGGGCGGCGGGGTTGGCTCTAACGAATTTGAATGAGGAGCCTTAGCGCTTTCGGCGCCATTTTCGAGTGATGCCTGATCTCATCCGTCTAGCGGGAGAGACGGATAACCTGTCCGAGAGTTTAACGCCAAAAGGACCCCGCCGAAAAATCACTAAAAAATCGCCAAAAATTAGTTGGAGCAAAGGGCAGTCCGTGGAGCTTCGCCAGGGTTGGCGCAGTCGGTAAGAGTCCAAAGAAGTAGCAGAGCGGGACTCGGGAGGTGGCAGCGGTGGGACCGGCAGGCGGTGGGAGATGGAGGGAACGGGCTCTAGGTCCGCCCTCACTTTAATCGCGAAAATCCCCGGAGATAGGGTCCAGGGTAACTTGGGCGTCTGCGAGTGGGCGGCGGCGGGCGGGATGTGGGGGGGGGG
>NW_006159479.1:890378-902422 GCF_000334495.1 Tupaia belangeri chinensis | reverse complement strand
CGGGGACGCGCGCCCCTCCCCCCGCCTCCCATCCCAGCCGCCTTCTCTCTCGAATTTGCTCACCCGCCGATGGCCGTCTTCTGACAAGAAACTTCAGGTCGACGGAAAATTCAGGACCCGGAGTAACGGGTGCCTCGGGTCGGTCGTGGCCGACAGCACCCTGGCCCTCGCCCAGCACCCGGCCACCTATCTTGTCTTTTGACGCCCGATCCTGAGGTGCCCTAAGAGTGAGAGTCGCCAGCCCTCGCGCCCTCCCCCGGCGCGCCCGGTTCCCCGTGGAGTCTTTTTTTAGGTCCCCGCGCGTAGTCCTGACCGCGTCTGGACTTGCAGGCTGGGGAGATGGGGCGGGGGCAGGCTCTCGAGGTGATAGCGGGCTCTTCGGAAAGATGCTGGACTTTTCGCTTCTCGCTCGGGATTTTTGTCACTTGCGCTCACAGCGCTGTCCTTTCTCGAGGGGGAGGGGTGTTCATGGGTGAGATGAAAGATGGGGCTTCGAGCTAGCGATTTTTTCTCCTGGCTATTACCTTCGAGTCGCACTTTTCTTAGAATACTTTTTCTTTCTTTTTTTCTCCTTCTCCAGTCTTTGAAACTTGCCGCAAATGGGGAAAAACCTGAAATGTATTGATGTTTTCCTCCCGAAAACTCTTTTGCCGGACAACTTAACGGTAATTTTGCAATCTCCACCTTTTCTTGGGAACTCTTGACGCTGAGGCGGAGGGAAGAGGTGTGTATTCGTCTTTCCCTTTAGTGATTTTTTTTCTTAAGCCAGTGGTATCAATTCGTACTCGACAACTCTTGAATGATTTGAGCCAGTCACGAACATAACTTTTACAGATAATGGCTTTTGTAAAAATTGCGCGTTAAAGATACATTAGCTCTTGAGTCCTTTTCCGCACTGAAGGCATCACTAGATTAACTCTTTGCTGGTGTGATTTTGATGCGTGTGGGGCGCGCAGCTCCGGACTGCAATATAAATGTTCTGGAGATACTTGTAGCAGCAGCTATTCAATTGTTCGGAAAGAGAAATAACGCTTCCTGGAAACCACAGTGACCCACTCTTTAGGACTGTCTGGATATAGATCCACACCCCCTTCCGGGATTGATAAAACGATTGATTGATTTGTTATAGTTTTGTGAAGACTGAGGACCAGCCCACACTTAGAATCTTTCCTGGGAGAATAGGAGAGCGCAATATGATGTTTTTCAAATTTGTGTCTAACGGAGCTCCGCAAACAGCGGACTTGTTACCCCTGATTGGCTGGAAGGGAGCGGGACCTGGGGGGTTTGAATATTGAACGCTAGATTATAATTTTCGACTTTCTGAAAAAGTATACTTTTAGTGAGAGAACCACGGAAATAGTTATGAAACATTTAAGATGGGAAGTTAGAAAAAATAAAGTAGATGTGTGGTAGGGGTTTTTTTTCCTTCTATAAAAAGACTTAAGGGTGTTCTGAAATATATATTAAAAGTAAAACTGATGAGCCTATTTTCGCAAAATATTACTGCTGTCTGAAATTACAAGACTTTTATATATTTGATGTTTCTTATTAGTTAAAAACTGAGTAAAAGATTTAGGGATTTTTCCCCCCTTTGGTCGAAATTTTTCCTCTTAAACTACATATATTTGTTGGATGAAGATTACCGGAGAATTGTAACTTTTATTTTGACGAAAAGAAACTTTTATTTTCTTTATGCTAACGAATAATCTGTTGGACATTTTCCGAAAAAATGGATATATTTTTTAAACTTTTCACGTCTAATTTAAAATATATAGATTTTTCTCAGCCATTGCATTGGCCTTAAAACTTTAATTTACAAAACATTTATGTTTCTTAATTTAGACAGTACAACAGGTAAGTATGTACAGGTGCGTATATATGATTTCATTCCTTTGATAAATGCATTATAAGGAAATATATTGTGTAAAATAGTGTGGGTGTGTTGTGTTTTATTTGGTTGGTTTTCAGTTGATTTTTGTTTAGTGTTGCTTGAGACAGCCGTCAATATATTTCTATTTATTACCAAGCTTGTCATTCCATTTAATTGCATCTTGATAAAAGGCGGGTGTGGTTTTCAAAGAAAAGTGGTAAACTCACTGATAAACAGATGGCTGTACATGCTTTAAAGAATAATTTCTTAAATTTAATAAAAACATTTATGAATAGTAGTTGAGATTTTGAAGCTTATAATTTGTTTTTTCACAATAAGTTAAATATTCATTGTTAGGAAATATTCAATGAAAAAAATCTTAGGACTTACAAATCTCTGGAGGGCTATAAATGTAACATATTAATAAGTGAAATAGCTAAGCTTGTAAATAATACTGGTTTATATTGCACTCATAACAGGAATTGTGATTACAGAACTCATGTTCATTACCTTTTTTCAAAGCTGTTTATTTTGGGTCATCTCATGAAAATTTCATAAAAGGTGCTAATTATCCTCTCTATAAAATTTGATTTAATGAAATTGTAGATTTCATTTCTGTTTCAAATATAATTATACCTAAAGTACCAGAACCAATGGCTTTTGCTTTTTAGTGCTGGCTTTTGGTTTTGTTTTTATATTTTAATTTTTGTTTAAATTATGTGACCGTGGGGTTGGGGGCTTTAAATTCCTAGGCTGGTTAAGTTTAACCGTACCATTTTAGCACTTTGGTTTATGGGATTTTTTGTTTGCTTTTGGGGTGATAGGTGAAGTATTGTTTTATTTAATAAGCCAGTTTTAAAGAGGTGAAGTACTCATTTATTTAAAATAATTTAAACTTGAGAATACAGTAGCACCTAAATAAAATCCACAGCATTCATAATATTTTCCCTTTTATGCCATACTACCTAAGAGAAAGATTTTGGTTTTAGATTTGTGAACATGTTTGTATAAGTTCCAATATATGTATATTTTTAAATGTTTATATACTTATTAATCATATTTCTCTGTAGAAATCGATAGTTTGATTTATTTTCAGTTTTACTGTAAGGATGACAAAAGTCTCTTATTACTACAGGGAAACAATGGTGGGTAATGGTGATGTTACTATAGCTCTTTTTTTTTTTAAAGCTATATTTACATATTGTGGGGGAAAGGAAACAAGAGAAGGTAAGGTATCTGCCTTCCTGGAAGCACTGATTTTTATTTGTTTGCCTTTCAGACTGTTTTTGAAAATCCAAATAAAAATACAGTTTAAGACTATTTCTTAATGCTCTTGTCTTTGTTGTACTTTTACAAATGTAGCTTCAGGTGTTTGAATACTGCATTTTGATCTAATTAGATTGATATCAGTTTTAGTATTTATTAAGAATAAAAGCTAAGGATGAAAATTTCAAAGTACCTTTATT
Source organism: Tupaia belangeri chinensis (assembly GCF_000334495.1). Classification (NCBI taxonomy): domain Eukaryota; kingdom Metazoa; phylum Chordata; class Mammalia; order Scandentia; family Tupaiidae; genus Tupaia; species Tupaia belangeri. The sequence goes on along the minus strand of NW_006159479.1, from coordinate 899,086 downwards.
TTTTTTGGATCTCTTGCTTAATCATGTTTTCTAAACTACTTTTTTGGTTTTTGTTTTGTGGTGGCATATGTATTTTTTAAATTATGTTTATGTATATGTAGTAAATATTCAAAACATCACAAAACATTTAAATCTAGAAATATTGGTTAGTTGATTTAGTTTACAAAAATAGGGATTCCTAGATATTGTTAGATATTTTTTCTACATGACACATAAGCTTTCTCCAATTAAAAGATAATAAAATTATAAATTTAGACAATGTTTTGAAAACTATTCTATAAAAATATATCCCTTATTTTAAAATATTACTGGACTAAAATGTCTTTTATCTTTTTTTTTCTTTGTTTAATGACGCCTAATCCCCACATTGAATTCTTTTTAACCCCTTTTTAGAAAAAAACAGATTATAACACTTTCTTTTAAATAAGCAATAAAAATGAGAGAGTAAGCATTTAATTTTTAGAAATGACACTATTAGAACTTTAAAGTCATGATTCTTTTAAGAATAGCAGCATCAATTTTAGAATATTACTTTATTAATGTATTTATTTACATGTACATAACTTTACAGATCTTTCACATAAATACTGATTGTTTATTGATTGAAAAATGATTGGGGGGGCCTTGTATTTTGCCTTGCCTGTATTAGAAATGCTTTAAAGTATCTGTTTTTTAGAAAGACAAGTTTCAAATACTGGAATTGATATAAAAAGTGTATATATTTGAATTCTATTTTTAGTATTGCGAAATCATGAAAAATTTAATAGAACTTTGTTTAATCCTGTGTTATTTCACTGAAGAACATTTGTTCTGCAAAGATTTGTAGTGGTTTCTAAGTGTAAATAATAAGCTATGTTTTTTAATAGATTTGATATTTTGGATTTTACTATTTGAAGATTTTTAAAATGTCATCTTTTTATCATACATTCTGATTTTATATTTGTCTTCTTCATATCCACCTTATTAACTGGTATTTTCTGTTTCCTTGTTTTCTAAAATCTCAACATTTGACATATAGTATGTTTTGTTTTATTTTCCTTCTATGATATTTTTAACTTATGACACCTTTGTCTTTAGTGCTCAAATACAGAAAACTCATTATTTTTTGAGGAAGATTATGTAGATATAATTTTTTATCATCTATTTGATGTTTATGAGTTATATATGATTATATGGCTTAATTTTTAAGACGTATTTGATGTTTATGAGTTTTATATGATTATGTGGTTTTTGTCATTAATCATATATTTGGAGGCAAAGAAATAAAGATTTTTTGGTTTTCATTTTTTTATTATTTATTAAGCCATTCTTAAAATGGAAAGCTACTTCAGAACATTATGGTTCACATGTAGTAAATTATAAAACTTGAGTAATTTAATTTTTTTAATAGTTGATTGCTTCTAAGTCATTAAAATTCAAAAAGGAGAAACAAATGGAAAAATCACTTAACATACATTTAGTTACATCTCACATCTAGTGGGAGACCTGAAAAAAACATCTGGTCCAGTAGTGGTTCATTTATTACATATAAATATTTTAATTTGCTTAAAAAATAAGTTCTAAAGTTGATCCAACTATAGTGTATAAAAATATTTTGAAATGTTGATATTATTCACACAGGCGTCACAAAAGACTAAAATTGAAAATAATGGTTATTCCTGTCATTAAAATGTTTGATAACTTGGCAAGAAAGGTGATTAAATTTTGTTCTTATTGCTTGAAAAAATTTTTTAAACTATGTGGATGTTATGAGTTTTAGCACAGGCAACTGTATTTCTGATGTTTTTGTTTTTTCTAATGAAGTTCTTTCTCTTCTACGTAGCCTCTAACAGCTACCTACACACACACACTCTTTTATCTCTCACACTCTCCCTTTCCCGCTCTCTCATTCACACTGCTTAGAAAATGAATGCCCTAAAGAAAAATGAAAAAAACATATTAATCAGATTTGTTTAAAGAGGCTTTGGATGATAAAGCACATCACAGGAGTCTCTAATCAAGTTATTTCTTTCTTAAAAACATTATTTTCAAGTTAGAGCTTCTTTGAATATTGTCAAGAATGAGTTCATTTTGAAGACCCTCTGTGTTCAGGGATCAACTGTGGAACTGCAGGAGATGGAAATCTGTTGAATGTCTTCATGCTATAACACATGACATTTTTATTTCAGGTTTTGACCTTTAGGAGAGAGCTAGTCCCGGAGAACAACCTAACTTCTTTGATTCAATACTCACATAATGTGCTGGAACATGATAAGAGATTAAGGTAAACTAATGAATTTTAAAGTCTTATAATTTTATGTCTTTGCAATATAATTAGACTGGTGATTGATGAAGCTGAAACTTTTAAGTGAACTAAATCAATAAATAATTATTAATAGAAATAATTCTGCAAAGTGACCAAGACAGAATTGTCCTGTTTATTAAATGTAAACCCCAGATTTTTTAATACATTTGGTATTCTATCTTATGTTAGGACCAATTCCAACTGAATTTATTTATTCCAAAAGTAAGTACAAGTTGACTTTTTTCCTAGAGGTAATTATAATGAACTATGTAAAATAATTAGATAGTGGAGTTTTCATCTTAAATCAAGTGGAATTTGGTGCTTGGCTGGCTGTTTGACAGATGGAGTAGTGAGTAAAGCCTGAAAAGTTAGGTTAAAAAGTTAGATAAAAAGAATATTTTAAGAGCACTTAAAGTATTCCAAGTACTATCCTAACCAAAAGTGACAATTTGGTTGAAACTGAAAAATTCACTTTCTTAAGCAGAAATTTAGTATTTGACTCATAAGTACTCAGTAAAATATTTTAAGTTGTTAATATCCTAAGTAGCAAACTCTAAGTATAAAATTGTAGAATGTGAGCATCTAGTGACTTTTATCATCTTAACCTTTAAAATACTTTATTGTAGAACCACTTTTCTGGCATATTTTTTCTTTGATTTTTTTTTTTTTTTGTAGTCGTAGTTGAAATTTTCAGATAAAATTTATGCAATTTTTATTTTCTAAATGGTAATCTAGGATAGTGAAAGTGATCTTATTAAATAGCATTACCAAGTATTACTTGGTTAATTCACGGTAAAGTACTAATCATGAATTTTTTAAGTTACTTGCTAAATAACGTGAGATTTACTAAACTATAACAGTATAACTTATTCTTTAAATTTTTTTCACCTTAATATATAGAAACCCTAAGGGTTTCCTTTTATGAAAAAGGTGTAACTTAATTTTTAAAGTGAAGTGTAATTATGATCATAGACCTGCTTTTAACTTTAAACAGTGTAAAATATTTTAAAACAAATTCTCAGATGTGTTTAAGAATGTTGAGATGTGTTAAGAATGTCAAAATACCAAAATACTTAAAACTGGAATTTACTGTCTATATTATTAGATATTAGATAAATTCAGGCGTTTAAATTTATTAGGAGTCTAGGTTACATAAAACATTAAAATGTAATAGAAATCAGTTTAACATAAAAGCGCAGTTCTTTGGGTATTTTTATATGGACATCATCTTACAAGGAGGCAGTTAGAACGTCTTGACAACTTCTATTTGAGAATGTTATAAAAAAGCAGCTTAGTTTGAATAATATAGAAATTAGCTTTTCTTTCTGTGACATAACCAGTGCATTCTAAGTTAGAGAACATTAAGATGAAAAGTGAAAAATACAGTTACCTGCATGTCTGGAAAAAAAAAAATACAGGTTCATTTTAGCACTTTCAATCCAGATATTTTTAGACACAGCCTTAATGAGATAAATGGGGAAAGAAAAACAGTGTTTGAGTGTGTAATGTAGATATAAACCCACAGAGTTGTTCATAATTAGAGTTTATGAATTTATTATCTTTGAAGATATCAATTTATTGTTTGAACACATATAATCTCTGTAGTTAAGTACTGCCTTATAAACTTACAACATTTAATTTGTAACTTAATATTTAATTTATAATAATTTAATATAAAAAATAACACCAATAGAACAATTTTCTTGTATTTAATAAATTTTTAGAAAGTGAGAACCTTTGACCTAATTAGTATTTTAGTGATATTTTAGGAGACAGGTTAATTAAAAGTCTCTACTTCTGTATATGATTGGCTCCCTTTTAATTACCCCGAAGAGGCATTTTATAGAGAATTGGGCTGTTTTAAATTTGCAAACCTGATTTTATCTAACTAGCTCTTGATATATATAATAGTTCATTATGTCAGAATTTGGGGAAAGACATTTATTGTGTTAATGTTTTTTATCTTTTTCCCCATGATAGATTGGTATCTCATTAAATAATGTTTATATTTTTGTTAAATGCATTATTATCAGGGTGAAGTAACACTGTCAGGAGAAATTCTGAATTGTCCCTAAAATATAGTTATACTTGCATTGTTTCTGTCTTACTGAAATAGTTGTCCTTATGATAAAAAGAATATTTGACTAAACTAAAGTGGAGGTAATTTAACATAGTTTTATAAGGAATTTTAAATTATTCGTTATGTCAGTGATATATACTGCTAGTTTATAAGGACAGTTTAAATCTTTAGTTTGTCAGCTACACAGTTTTCTGTAATAGAGGTTTTATAATGTTACTGAGACTTAACAAATTGTTTTTTAGTGTTTAAGGCTTTATAGTGTTGCTGTTACTTATGTAATTATATATAGTTATATAACAGATATAATTCACTTTTTTATTAAAATTTTTAAGAATTTATTTTAAGCTCTTTTCTACACTATTATATGTGTATTTTTTCTTGACCTACCAAATAACCTCTTTCATTGTTTTTCTTAAAGACAAAATGGATTTAAATTATATTTTCTGATAAGCATTTTTTAGAAGTCAATATTTTATTAATGTGAGGGTTTTAAATTTTTATTAAATAGCAATTGCAAGTGAAATTTCTGTTCTCAACACTACAAACCACATCTTTGACATTACATTAACATGTTATTGGGTTTAGTTTTACTTTCTTATTTTCATGGTTATAATCATTTACATGAGAAACATTTGGCCTAATTCAAATATGGTTGGTGAGCTGAATAATCCACGAATTATTAGTTAATAATTCATTACTTTTTTAGTATCTTATTTATGAGAAATCCTTTAGTATTTGCTGTTAATCTTTTTTATTATATAGCTCTCATACTATATTCAAAGTTATCTTTTCAGCTCAGAATTATTTTTATCATTATTTGTTTCTCTCTGGGCTGCTAAGCAGAAGAATTACTTTTTAAATTTTGGTGAATATAAAAGTTTATATATATATATATCCTAGAATATGATCTGAATTTAAAATATTGTTACCATTTATATACTTTTATTTTAAAAAATATCAAACCTACCTTTGCTGATTAGGTATTATTTAAACTCACTAGCCAGTTCTGGCCAGTGTGGGGTTTTTTGTTGTTGTTTTCTATAGTAAAGCTATTCAAAAGTTTTTTGGAATCAAAAATTGCTTTAAGGCACTCAAAGATGAGTTATATTTAAATTTAAAGTTGTAAATCTAAGGAATATCATATCATATTTGAAGATAATTTAACAATAAATATTTTTATTATCAGTTGATATATAATTACTAAGTTTTTAGATTTGTATTGCACATTTAAAGAGATAAATTGCATGTGGAAGTTTTTTTTTAATAGTTGGGATTTTTGTGAGAACTTTCTGAGTTATAATCTTACTTCTTTGCTAATAGTGTCTGAAGTCAAACATATGGTAGTAATTAGATATTTGGTACCTGGGAGCCAGGGACTTTCTGTAAGCAAACTATAATTTTATTTCTTGATTAGACTTTGAACACTTTTATATTTTCCAGAAGAATAACTAAGGAACGATACTCTCTTTATGAACTCAACCTGATACTGGTTAAAACTCTGGACAGTTTTGATAATTGAGTAGTCGAAACTAAAATGAACTGAAGATTATTACATGCCATTTTTTTCTCCTTAGATGCTTTATAGATTCTTTTTTCTAATCAAAACTAATTTTGTCTTCTCTCACCACCCCAGTTTTTAAAGAAAAAATTATTTCTTAAATATTAATAGTTTATCATATGGTGATATAAGCAGATCTGGTAGGTAGGTTGGTTTGAACCATTTTTCCTGTGTGCAAATTGAATATGCTTTTCTCAGCTTGCTGTTTAAGAAAAAGCATCAGCACCAGCAGCAACATCAATGAATAAACAAGTATTACCACAACCCTTGTTCTTGTCCCATACTGAGAACAGGGGCTGGGAGATAGCTGCTGTTTGCCAGCTGTTGTGCAGAGTTGCAGCAATAAGGAAATAATGGTGGCCAAAGGACCCTGCACCCATCAGTTTTTGCAGACTAGGCAGAAAAGACCCTACTGTTCTACACCAAATATACACTAAGAAAAATACATTTTTTAACAGAAAGGCATTTTTTTCTCAGTGTAGCATAAAAAGAACAGTATATCCTTATAGTTCTTAGACTTTTTTTTAACTATTTACTTTGTGCTTTTAATTTTATTCAGTTAATTTCACTTGTTAGAGTGGAAAATGCTCTTGCTTCTAGAAGGATGTTGGTATGCTTCATGTATTTCACTTTTAAGCTGGTAGACTGGAAACAAAATGATTAATAATTAGTAACTGAGAATACAAGTTAGGTAGGTAGTATAACAAAGCAGGCCACAGGTGAAAATTCTACTTCTACTTTTTCCTCACTATTAAATTATTAAGTAACATTTCTGTGATACATTGTTAATCATTATTAAAATATGTCCTATATCTGAACTTTTTGTCCAGAAAGCCCAGGTTATTCTAAATCTTTACACAGGACCTTTTAATGTCAGTAATAGAGTAGAATAGTCTTTTTTTAAACAACTTGAATTTACATAAATTTGTATAGCCTTAATGTTAATGCATGTTTCTACTCTTTTGCATCTAAATAAGTCCAATAGGTTACAGTTGCAGGAAACCAAACATTAGATTTCTGTTAGGGTTCTGATTTCATTTGTAGAAATCATGATGTGAAACTACAAATGACATTTTCTTTTAGTATATAAGCCTAATATCTCAATTTAAAGTCTGACCTTTGCAGTAACATCTTTTTAAAAAGGTAATCATAGTTCATCCTTAGTCATCTTTGTTAAAGCTCATGATCACCACCACTCAAAATGTTTACCTTCACCAATTATAGTAACCACAGAATATTTATTCCCAGTAATGTAAAATAAAAGCTATGTCAGGGCCAGGGCATAGGGAGGTAATTAAGGCAGCTGGATGCTATATGGCTGGCTGTACTATTTGAGTCCCAGACTGGGAGGCTTGGAAAACACGCCAGGTGTTGTATGTGCACACGTGTCCATAATCATAAGAGGAGAATGGAGAAAGGATTACCGCGTGGCCATCTTCTGCCCCACTGGGGTGATATCTCCCTTTCCCTTTCTCTCACAAGTGCATGTGTATTATAGTAAACTAAAATAAATAAATAAAGCTTTGTCATAGTACTTAGTTATTTGAAAAAATGAGCCCACAACCTGTTTGGCATTGTGAAGTAAAGAGGAGGGTGATGCTGGGGGTTTATGCTTCAGTGTTTGTTTTTGCTATTTGGATTTAATTTAACAGAAACATTATTAGTTACTGTTACCACCTCTTCATCAAAAAATGAGTTATATGATAATTTCTTTTGAAAACACCTTTACCATTAATTACTGCTCAGTGTCTTTGAACCACCTCTACCAGAATAACATAGAATAAAAGCATTTTTCCGGACTTGGTAGAGCAGAATCTCTGGACCTAAAGCTCTAGAATTTGTGATTTTTTACAAGCTCTGATCTTTTTTCAGGACTATCACATATGAGAAGCACTATCCATGATGAAAGGGAGAATGTTGTTCATACCAATAATCATATAGAAAAATATCTATGTTATCAGAGCTTTATTTTTGTGTTTATTTCTGAAATAAAACTTTATACAGGGCAACGGCACTATTCTTGCTCTAAATTGGGTAAAATTAACAGCAGACCTCAACATATAGGGAGCTAAGAGGTAGTAGTACTAAAAAGGTACCATTGTAGGATAGAAAAAATTCAAAGTAAACCGAAACATAACAGTAACTTTTTATGAAAGTGTGTGTGTGTGGGGGGGGAGGGGTGGTCTGAGATTCAGTACTTAGAAGGTAAACCTGTTGGGCTAATAGGTTTTATTACCATCTTTGTTTTATCATTATTAAATCTAGGGAAAAGGTAAGAACGAAGACTTCTACATTTTAATCACATTGTAATAAGTTAGAACATTTTCATCTGAGGCACCAGTCATTGTTTTCTGATCACAGAAGCAGTACAGAAACCCAGAAAATATATTACAACTCACCTTTAAAAATAAAAAAAATTTAAAGATTTCCTAATAACTTGAATTGGTCGAAATGTTTTATTTTTGTGCACTGTGAAAGTTATGTTTCTTATACCAACTAATAGTTAAACATTTACAAGACAGACAGTACAGGGGCCAGCAGGTGGCGTAGTGGCTAAGGCACTGGGGTTAAGGCCCAGCACTCCCGTATGGCAGACCATGGTTCAAGGCCTGAACCTGAAACTCAGGCTGGAGGTGTGTACGTGTGTGCCCAGAAACCCAGGAGGAGAATAGAGAAGGGTTTGCAGCATGGCCATCCTCCAGAGGATGGGGAGGAGTGAGGGGGTGATTGCTTCCTGTCTTTGTCTCTGTCTTTCTGGTGCCCGACAATGTAACAAGCCCATTCCT
>NW_006159479.1:855135-890013 GCF_000334495.1 Tupaia belangeri chinensis | reverse complement strand
ACAGACAGAGACAGAGAGATAGAAAGCAAGAAATCGCCCCCCAGAGGGGATGGCCACGCCACAATCCTTTCTTCTCCATTCTCCTCTTGGGATCTTGGGCACGCATGCACACGCTCCCGGCGTGAGTTTAAACCACCGGGTCCGGGACACAAATCGCGGTCAGACTACATGGGAGTCCAGCGACATAGCCATTACACTAACTGCCAGTCCCACACTTTTTTTGAAATTTCAGAATCCACATAAAAATCATGATGCCGGGCGCGTGTGCGTGCGTGCCCAAGATCCCAAGAGGAGAATGGAGGAGAAGGGATTGCGAAGTGACCGTCCCCTCTGGGGGGAGATTTCTCGCTTTCTGTCTCTATCTCTGTCTGTCTGGCGAGCACACGAGCCCTGTAGCAAAAAACCTCTCCAAAAAAAAAAAAATTATGAGAAAGAAATGGATCTCCACATCTTCCCCTTGGCCCCCAGTCTAGAGCTACTGAATTCTAATATTCTGTCATGGTTGTTTTGCTTTTATTTATTTTTTAAATGATTACACATACAATTGAAGTCCTATGTGTGCTATACCCTGTTTCCATTCCACTCTCTCCTAAGATGCAATCACAATCTTAAATTTGGTATTTATTTCTTATGCATGTTGTTACACTATTATTACACATTCAAGTATTTTACACATATATTGTAACTGCTTTTGAAATCTATATAACTGGTATATCTTTTATATAAATGTTATATTTAACTTCTGCAGCCAGTTTTTGTTTGCTAAAGTAGGACATTTATACATGATGCTATACTCAGTTCTCATTTCAATAATAGCTACACAGTTCACATGACTAATAATTTGCCATTCTCCTGTTGCTTAATATTATATTGCGTTCCCTTTTTTTCTATTAGAGAAATAAATGGGCCCATTCATAGTAGCAATAGTGGAAACCATACAGAAGATTGGAGTTAGCTTCCTGTATCAACCTGTACACAAGTGTATGTGCATGCCCAGATCTTGGTTGCCTGGGAAAGCTGGTGACAGAAACTCTATTGAGAGTGCTTGTCTTTCTCTCATTCTCATGAAAGAAAGAAAATTATAAGACTTTCTTATATACATGTCTGAGTTTATCCAGAGCAACTATTAGAAATGGAATAGTTGAGTTGAAGCCTATTATATCTTTATCTGTACTAAGGATAATGTCAAATGCTCCCATAAGCAGCATATGAAAAGTTTTCCTTTTTATATTTTCTTCAATATTTGGGGGTGCCTTAAGAAAAATACTATATAGCCGGCCAGTGGTGTGGAGGTTAAGGCCTTGGATCCCACATGGTTGGCTGTGTGGTTCTAGTCCCAGACTTTGAGGAGATAGGAAGAAAAACAGGAAAACTCTCTTTTCCTTCTTTTTACGTGCATACATGCACACATCTTTCTTAAAACAAGAAACATTTTTTCTGATTTACTTAACTTTTGAGAAACTTATTTTGAGGGAATAATTCCAACAAGTTAACTGTAAATATTACACCACTAGAAAAACAGATAAAGGTTATATTGAGTGCACATGTTCATGTTTCCCTAAAAGCCTTTACTGTTGTAAATTCAGTTATCAGAAAGATTCATTTCAACCTATTACTTGAACTAATTCTACATTTCTAAAGAAAAGAACTTCGAGTCCAACTATTCATTTTTTGATTTTGAGGTATAACTGTTTAAATAAAAACTAACACTTTAGATGCTTGTCTTACATTATTTCATATATTATTTTAGTAACTCTGTAATGTATATGCATTGGGGTGATGTTATCATAGGTCAGCCATTGAGCTCAGTGGTAATGAGAGTTTTTAGTGGTGGGAAATCAATTAGATATTAAGAACTTTCGATAATGAGCCAGTTTGCAAAGGAGTAGCTAAATGCCACGGGTCAGTTCTAATTTTTTCCCTTTACATTTTGTCTCTGGAAAATTAGAATGGAAACATTTGCAAATCCCTAAAGAATCATATATAATCCAGGCTTGAATTCCTTAATTGGTCCCTTGGAAGCCAGCTTAAACTTTCTCTTACTTAACTCTTAGAAAAAAAGAAATTTTTTTGATTGGTATACTGTAGATTAGAAGGCAGTCCACTTTTCAAAAGAAGCATATTATTTAACTTACAGATTTATATGCAGAGATAATACTACATTCTTAACTTCATTTTATTTCCTTTATTAATTTCTAAGTAAGCAGTCTTTCTTCAATATTCTCCAGCATCTTTTAATCATAGGTCATTTGCAATATTTTATAGTTGGAATTCTTTCTATTGTATAGTTAAACTATATCCATAATAACAATAGTCAGCAATCCTGTGTAATTGTGTGTATCTTATTTTTTTATGTTTATTAAATGCCATTTTTCTTTAAAATAGGTTTGCTACTCATTTATTACAGTATATAGATTTTCAGAAGTTATGAAATAGTGACATTTGTATGTTTAATGCTGTCAAAATTAAATAATGGCAGTGTTTTAGGTTTATTTTTACAAATTGAGATGGGGTTTTTCAAGTTTGCTTTTCAGTTTAAAGATCTTTTATTTTTTTAGAGAGTTTTGCTATAGGGTGCATGTGCTTGCTAGAGAAAAGCAAGAAATCCCCCCCACCCCCGAAGGAGGATGGCCATACTGCAATCCTTTCTCCTTCACTCTCTTCCCAAGATCTTGGGCACACATGCACATGTATGCAGCTGGCGTGAGTTTCAAGCCACCGGGTCCAGGACTCATCGGAGTCCAGTGCCTTAACTATTATGCCATCTCCTGGTCTCCAGTTTAAAGATTTAAAATTTTTGTTCCCTAACAAAAATATTCCAAAATAGCTATATTCCTTCCCCTTTTTTTCTCTACTTTTTCTTTTTATTTTTTTTATACATTTTTTTCTTTATTTACATTCATTCACTGTACATCATTATAGCATACAAAATGAGATTTTTCCATTGAGAATATACTGTATATTGGCTCAATCAAGCACATCAACATATGTGTTATTGTCAACAAATCATTTTCCATTTCTTGTTTTCTGTATATTTTGCCTTTTTTCCCATCCTTGATTCCCTATCTCACCCTCTGCCATCTCCCACCCTCCTCCCACACTGTGTCTGGTATCTATTGTTGCTTTCTATGCCTCCCCCATTTTATTGTTTCACTAAATATCTTAATAAATCTAAATATTTTCAATAGCAAGCACAGCTGATATGTACATATCCATGAACACAAGACTGACTTTAGGCATAAACCTCAGTGAATAGAATGAACATACTGTAAAGTAGCACCTAACTAGGGCTATATAGCTTAACTGCAGTCATCAAATAGGTATTTCTAATGCCTTTTTTTTTCTTCTGAAATTTTTTTATTAATTTACATTCATTCCCTGAGCATCATCACAACATTCTAAATGTGGTTTCCCATCTAGAATATACTATATAGTGGCTTAATAATGCATGTTATCATCCATAATATTCCATTTCTACTTTCATATATATGTTTTTTACCCCATGTCTAGCCCTCTGCCCTATTCCACTCTCTTATTACACTATCTCTGCTGTCTACAGTTGTCTTCAATTCCTTTTCCCCCAACATTTCGTTGATCACACAATATCATAAGTAATCTAACTACTTTCAATAGCAAGATCAGCCGATGGTTTCAAGAAAAGCAGTTTTGAACTGGTAAGGATATTTCTTTGAAACTTAAAGCCTAGAAACAGGTTAGTATTCTGTTCAAATAGTCGGAACATGAATCTATTGATAGCTGAAGACAGGACAAAAATCCTTAAAACCGGACAACAAAGCTTAGAAGAAAAGCAGCAATATTTTAGTCAAGTCGTAGAATACTGTTTCATCAGTTCAGTCTCATGTACTTAATCTTTCTTCTGTATCTGTTGAGGTTCGATGTTCCAGATTGAAATCTGGGATGTAATACTCAACTCCAGCTTTTGGCCCTACAATTAAGTTGCCCATTTTCTTAGTTTCTGAACTCTTATTTCTGTGTGTCTGCATTTAATTTTACTGACATAGCACTCCCTTAAGAACTTCTTGGAGATCCGGTCTGGTGCTGGTAAATTCTTTCAGGTTTTGTTTATCTGGGAAAGTTCGTGTCTTTTCTTCCCAAATGAACGATAACCTTGCTGGGTACAGAATTCTCGGTTGAAATTGCTTTTCCCTTAATACTTTGAATACATTTTCCCATTCTCTCCTCGCTCTCATTGTTTCCGATGAGAGGTCTGCCGTTAGTCTGATGGGATACCCTTTGTAGGTAACTTGCCTTTTTTCTCTTGCCAGTCTTAGTATCTTGTCTTTGTCTGTGGTTTTGGTCAATCTGGCTATAATGTGTCTTGGAGAAGATCTTCTTGGGTTGATTCTATTTGGGGTCCTCTGTATTTCTTGGGACTGAATCTTTGAGTGCCTCTCCAGGTTTGGAAAATTTTCTTGTAAGATTTCATGGAATAGATTATCAATGCCCTTATGAGTCTCTTCACCTTCTGGGATGCCTATTATCCGGATGTTTGGACGTTTGATGGTATCTAGTACTTCTCGCATATTATTCTCAAATTTTTGGGCCATTTTCTCAGTCTTCGCGGTGGATTTTTCTAGGCCAACCATTTTCTCTTCTACATTAGAGATTCTATTTTCTGTATGATCTAGTCTGCTTTTAATACTTTCAAGGGAGATTTTGACTTCTTGTATTATAGCCTTCATCTCTAACAGTTCCATCTGATTCTTTTGTAAAGTGTGAAATTCCTCTTTTAGATCTAGCATGAATTTCCTCACCTCCTGGAACTCTTCAACTCCTTTCTCCTTCCTCTTCAGCAGTTCCTTGTCTCTCTTCTCTTCCATCTCTGTTAGCTTTGCCATTATGAATGTTCTGAATTCTTTATCAGACATTTCCATGATTTCCATTGAACTGTGTGTGGATAAAGAGGAGCTATCCTTTTCCCTTGTGGGAGAGGTATTTTCCTGCTTCCCCATATTTCTTGTGGTCCTGCAGCGATTTCTAGTCATCTGGTGGATGGTCGGTTTCTTCCCAAACTTGGAAGTTCAATCAGAGGGTCGAGGAGTGTGCAGAAAAAGAAGCAGAGAGAGGGAAACAATACCAACAGCAAAAAAACAGACAAGAGCCCAGTTATCAGTGGGACATCTTCCTTTCTCCCCAAATGGCTAGATCTCAGGAGCCATGGAGCTGGCTGTCTCTTGAAGAAGGGCTGTTCACGCGAGTTTTGGATGCTGGAGGCCCAGTTATCAGTGGGACATCTTCCTTTCTCCCCAAATGGCTAGATCACAGGAGCCATGGAGCTGTCTGCCTCTTGAAGAAGGCTCTACTTTTTCATTTTTGAACTGTTTTCAATTTTCATATTGGATATACTTAAATTATATGATTTGGGCTTACACAAATATCTTTAGGCATATTGTCAATAGTTAAGAACATCATATCTATATTTATTTATTGAATTAGTTAATTTATCCTTAGAAAGTGAGTGAGAGTGACTGACAGTCCCAAAAGTCTTCATGCCACAATCCACCCTCAGTCACAGCTGACCTGGATCATAACCATGTGCACTCAGTTTGCTCAGGGAGGTCCCAGGATATGAACTCAAGGTCTTTCCCTTGTGGATCAGGTTGTGTTACCACTGCACTACCACATGGTCCTTCCTTTTTTTTTCAAATGCCAGAATGTGTCTATATGTAGGCCAGAGAATGAAAAAACACCCCCCATTGGGGCCAGGTCACATTGCAGCCTGTTTTCCTCCATTTCTCTATTCATCAGGATCCTGAGCATTCCCACATGCGCACCTGCATCTTGCCACCAAGGCTAGGATTTGAACTGCAGTCAGCTGCATGGGATCCAGTCTCCCCTGCATAGTGCTTAAACATCATATCACAGAACTGTCCCCATCTGTCTTTTAAATAATCCCCAACCACAAAAATCTTAATACATCGACTTTATAAATTAAGAAACAGGAGATATACGAGAAAGTTACTCTCTTTGTGTGTGTGTGTGTGTGTGTGTGTTTTTTAAGAAGTTTTTGCTGTAGGATGCGTGCACTTGCCAGAAAGGCAGGGGAGACAGAGAGACAGAAAGCGAAAAATCATACACACACACACACACACACGTGGAGGGATGGCCATGCTGCAATCCCTTCTCCTCCATTCTCCTCTCACATGCCCGGTATGAGTTTAAGCCACCGGATCTGGGAATTGAACTGCAATCGACTACATGGGAGTCCAGCAACATAGCCATTACACCAACAGCTGGTCCCCAGAAAATTACTCTTCATCATTATCAGTGTCAGTCCTGTAAACAATTAAATAGAAGCAAATTGTTTCAAAATTCAACATAATTTCTAAATTTGCCTGCTATGAAGATTTCGGCTAGTAAAAAGAAAGGACAAAAACCTTTTCAACCTAGGGTTAGTTATCAAGATAAGCTTTTAGAAATGTTATCAAGTTCACAAATAGAAATAGCATGTAATCATACCACTCTAGAAAATATTATTAGGCCAAATTATAAATAGCATAAATGTAGGACTGATTGAAGTTACTTCCAAAAAAAATCACACAAATAAACTCTGTTATTATAGGAATTTCACATTCTAAACATAAATACATCCCCAGACTATGTAATCGGGCCCATAGCTGTTCCTATTAGTCTGAAACTTGAATTTTCAAACTTAACTTCATATAGATATAGTAATAAATCAAATTGAAATATATGTTGTCATCAATAATACCATTTTTTGCCTAAATTGTCAGCCTGTTATTTTATTATAGCCAGTAAATAAATTTATGCCTATTTTATATTATTAAATTTTGAGGGCCAGCAGGTGGCGTGGTGGATAAAGCTCTACATCCCAGATGGCTGACTCCAAGAGGCCTGAAAAACATGCTGGATGTTTGCCCCTGCATGCTCAAAACCCTGAAAGGAGTATGGAGGAAAAGGGATTGTGAGGTGGCCATCCTCCTTAGGGGATGATTTCTCAGTTTCCCTCTGTGTCTCTAGCAAATATGCATGTTCTGTGGCAAAAAATTCAGAACCTCAGTTTAATACTATCAAAGAATATCTGAATTTTAATTTACTTTTTTTTACTTCAGTTTTATATCCTTAGTTTGGCTACTCAAGATGTTCATTTATGCTCCTAGTATTTGGTGCCCTATAGTCAGATTTTAAAATTGGCAGTTTTTCCTCCAAATCCTTAACAAGACAGCTTAGTAAAGTACACTGAATTATAAAAGTCAGTTTTATTTGAAATTGATCTTTATCCATCTTATTTTAACCTTACAATATTAGAATTAGAACCACTATAAATAAGCCTTTCCCTTTAATATTACAAATTACATTTATGTCAGTAATAATTAATAAAAACAAAATTTTTATAAAAGGGCAGGTTTCAGCTTAGTATATAGCTGTGTTCTTTGGCCGTAGGTCTATCCTCTAAAAATAGTTTTTATATCTTTTTTCTAAGTTGAACATACCCAGGTCCTTCACTGGTTCTCATTGCATGAATTGATCATTAGTGTTTGGAATACTTCACTTTGCTATGTTTTGTTAATATTTCTTTTAAGATACCATATAATAACTGAGCCCAGTGCATTCAGTGTAGTTGAGGTACAAATGCAGTGTATCTATTATAGGGTAAGGTATTTATATTGATGTAATGCAGCCTGAGAGCAGTAATTTTTTGTTACCAATACTGTTGGTTCACGTTACGCTTCAGTCCGTTGAAACATTCACATTGTCAGAAATGTCCAGTCCTGAGACCAGCGATTAGCGTAATGGCTGTGTCGCTGGACTCCCATGTAGCTGACCATGGTTCGAGTCCCGGACCCGGTGACTGAAACTCACGCTGGGCGCGTGTGCGTGCGTGCCCAAGATCCCAAGAGGAGAATGGAAGAGAAGGGACGCAGCCATCCCCCCTAGAGGTTAATTTCTTGCTTTCTATCTCCCTGTCTTTCTGGTGAGCATACACGCCCTATAGCAAAAACCTCTCAAAAAAAAAAACAAAAAACAAGAAACGACCAGTCCTGCTGTAAATGTAGATTCAGCAGGTGTTAATGAACATGTTCACTATTAGATGTGCTCATATAAGTTTAAAAATTATGCAAGTTAAATAGAATAATGAAGTAGGCATTAATATATACCCATTGTGCAGAAGAGGAACCAGAGAATCTGTGTATTGAAATAACTTATCCAAAATAGGAATTTATAAGGGAGCCAGCTGATGGTGTGGTTGTTGAAACAGCACTTATAGATCTCATGTGGTCAACAGAGCAGTTCGAGCCCCAGACCTGGCAGCTTTAAACATGCTGAGCATGTGCCTATGTGCCCAAAATCCTGAAAGGAGAGATTGAGAAGGGATACGGCATAGCCATGTCCTGTAAATTGGGGGGAGGGGTGTTCTCATTTTCTCCCTCTTCATTTCTCTCTCTCTCCCTGGAAAGCACACGTACCCTCTAGCAAATTTAATTTAAAAAGAATTTATAAGGGACAGAGCCAAGTATTCCTCTTAGATCTTTTTGCTTCGTATTAACCGTTCTGTGTCATTGTTGCCTCAAACTACTTCTGCTGTTTATTATATTGATAAATAGACATAAAGAAATTGACCGGTAAATTCTGGTGTTAATGAACACCTATTCAATTTGAAATTCTATTGTAGTTTCATAGACTTGCCTACAATTTCTAAATGTTTTTGTTAAATACAGTAATGCCTTATGTAACCTAGTGGGGCCAGTCAGTGGCATGGCGGTTAAGGTGGCTGTATCCCACATGGCCTTCTGCAGTTCAAGTCCTGAGTCCAGTGGCTTGAAACACAACAGGCACATGTGGGTGCATGCCCAAAATCCTGAGAGGAGAACAGAGAAGGGATTGTAGTGTGGCCATCCCCCTTGGGAGGTGCTTTTTTATTTTCCCTTTCTGTTTCTCTCAGCAAGCATACACGCCTTACAGCAAGATTTTTTTAAATATAAAGATAGAAAGTTAATATGCCATCTGAGCAAAAATGTTAATGATTTATAAGAAGGAAAGTAATTCTTATACTTACTTTATGAAGTAATCTGGGTGTCACTGTATTTTTAAAAATTTTATTAAATTCTGTTGTCAGATATAGAAAGAAAATTAAAGATATTTAAAGATTTTCATCTCAAAATTATATTCAAGCTAGCTTCTCAAAAAGGAATAATTTCCTTATTTTTGTCTCACCTTACAATGATTCTTTTAATTTGTCAGAGGTTACATGTACTTGCTAGAGAGAGAAAGATGTGCTCTCCCAATGGGGCATGGTCATACCAGAATCCCTTCTCCTCTCACCATTCTTTCATCCCATTGGAATCCTGAGCACACACACACACACACTTGTGGCTTTCTTCAAGCCATAGGACCAAGACCCTAACTGTGCATTTGACCATGGAAGATCCAGCTCCCTTCACCACTAGCCCATGGGGCCAGTTCTAAAAAAAAAAAAAAAAAAAATTTTCTTGAAAGATTGTAAGAATGCAAAGTAGAGATATACAAAAGCCAGTAAAGATAGTTAAGGGCTCATTGCCAAAAATATAAACCACCAGATTCAAGATTGTGGCTGTTTTACAAAGATAAAGGACAAAAATGAAATGGTTCTATATTTTGGTTATTCATTCATTCATTTCAAGGAGCTTTTCTCGAGGTGGGGGGGTCCTATATCTAGGCATTAGGCCTCTTTTTTTTTTTTTTTGGAGAGGTTTTTGCTACAGGGTGCATGCACTCACCAGACAGAGACAGAAAGTGAGAAATCACCCCACCGGGGGGATGGCCATGCCACAGTCCCTTCTCCATTCTCATCTCGGGATCTTGGGCACGCACGCGCACGTGCCCAGCGTGAGTTTAAGCCACCAGGTCCGGGACTCGAACCGCGGTCGACTACGTGGGAGTCCAGCGACATAGCCATTATGATAATTGCTGGTCCCAGGCCTCTTTCTATTTTAGGGAAATGAAAAAAAATTTTCTTCTAGACATCAAATAAAAGCAGAGATTTAAGGATGGAAACACCATGATATTTCCAGTAGACTAGACTTAGGAATGAAGAAATGGCATGGACTGTACCAGGAAAAATAGCCACAGTTAGTCTGGTTTAAATGAGGGGGTTGAGGGACCAGCAGGTGGCATGGCAGTTAAAGGCGCTGGACTCCCATGTGGCCAACAAGTCCCAGACCTGACAGCTTGGTTTCTCACTTTCTCTCTCTCATTCTGTCCCTCTCTGGTCAAATTTAAAGAAATGAATGAATGAATGAATAAATAAAATAAAGTTCAATAAAATAATTGTTTATAGAATAAATAAAAAATAAATGGGGAATAGGTATAAAACAGTGAAACAGTTACATCCGCTGAGCACAGTACTCAATACTGAGAATAATTGTTTATAGTCAGAAGTTCTTAGTAAATAGTTCAGTATGAGCTAGAAAAGTTGAAGAGAGAATCCACTGGAGAACACAGACTTAAATTGTCCTTAAAAGCAGAGATATAACAGCCATCATGTGGCATGGTGGGTAAGGTGCTGGAAACCCATATGGCCAGTTGGGGTTCAAGTACCGGACCTGGTGGCTTTCTCACTTACCTTCTCTCTCTCTGTTTCTCTCTGGTCAAATTAAAATAATAATTAATACATAAAATAATTCTTTTTTTCCTTTTTTTTTTTTAAAGTAGAGATATGGGGCTGATATAACAGTAAAATGATATGTCTACAGGACTGGTCTACATGGAACGGCTCTGCTTGGCTGAAGCTAAGGGTGGATTGTTGTGTCAAGATCCTGTTGGAGGTTCTGTCCCTCTCTTTCTTGTTTATGGAAGAAATAAACTTTAAACAAAGACATAAACAGAAAGAGGATTAATGGGATTTTAGTCTCCAGCAGTAGCTTTAGTGAAGATTCAAAGATCAGGTAGGAATATACAGTTTATGAAGGAAAAGACCTGGGAAACAATTTACTATTATAATATCTCAGTTCTTCAGGGGAGAGGATAATCACTGAACTCAATGATAAGTACTTTACAATAGCATCATGCTTGGTCAATCTTTTGTCTATTCATAACTACTTTATTATGCTTATTTAATATAGCTTTTTTCCTGAATGTCAATATATAACTGTCATACTTAAAAACACATTAACAAAATTAATGCTAATCCAGGATTACAAGCGCATGTGTTCAGGTTGGCCCAGGACCCAAACTCTTACCTCCCCAGGATCCTCAACCCTCCCAAACAGTGGCACTACCTGTGCTCAACCAAAGCTGGTCCTAGCCTTCTTGTTTATAAGCATTTATATCCAAGAAATAAGAGTCAAGCAAAAAAAAAGAGAAAAAAAAACATTTTTCTGTTTCTTATAAATTTTATATAGTAGGACATTTTATAGAATTTTCAACTTCATAGTAAGGTATTGGCAAAATTACTATGTTTTATGAAATTTTCAGGTAGTTTTAGACCTCATACCTAAGGCGTTTGTTTAATGATATTAAAGAATAAGGATGTCTATACAACAAACTAACAGAACATTTTCATACACTATATTTGCATCTGAATATCTCTATTGTGTGATATTGGAAACAGTTTGAACGTACAGATTTGAGAGAATTTTTAATTTAAAACATGCCTTGTTGAAGGCATGATATAAAACCTCTTTGGCAACCCCAAAATAGAAAAGAAAAAAGAAAAAAAATCAAATATTACAGTACAGAAGGTTATTGTTGGCAATTGAGCAGTAGGAACAAGATATACCTTCTCTGTGTGCCTAGAATTGCTCCTCTGACTCTTTCAGTTTGTTAATACACTTAAAGAATTTTCATATTTCTCCAGAATGTGGGAATAAATTGTTCTATTGGGGTGTCAAAAAAATCATGACTATTTTTCTATGCAAAAATGCATCATGACTTTTCCAACAACCCAGTAGTATAAATTTATCAGGCTTTCAAATAGAAATCAAAAGCAGACATGAAATAAAAACAGCTAGAGAAGAAATTTTTCTTCAAGGTTATTTTTATTAAAACAGTGATAAAATTACAGTATTGGTGTCAGCAGATGGCATGGTAGTTAAGGTGCTGGATCCCACGTGCTTCAATTCCAGACCCAGTGTCTTGAAAAACACATAGCACACATGCCCAGAATCTCAGGGAGAGAATGGAGGAGAAGGGATTGCAGTGTGGCCATCTCCCTGGGGAGAGGGGATGATTTCCCACTTTCCTTTCCTCTCTCTCCCCCCCAGTGAATGCTTATGTCCTGTGGAAAAAAAAAAATTGCAGTATTATCACCGAACTTAATAACATTTGTGAGATGAAATTCCACAGAGAGAAATTATAAGCATATATGTTTACATAAATCATCTAGTAGGGAAGAAGATTAAAGATAAAAGGGGAGAGTGAACCAGCAGGTTATATAGTGGTAATGTACTAGACTCCCACATGGCCAATCATAGTTCAAGTCCCAGACCCGGTAGTTTGAAAATCACACCTAGGGCATGTGCAATCTTGCCAAAAATTCCAGGAGCAGAATAGAGAAGAGATTGCAGCATGACCATCCCCTCATGGGATGATTTCTCACTTTCCCTGTCATGCTCTGTTTTTCTCTGTCTGTCTCTTCTCCAGTGAGCACATGCACCCTAGGGCAAAAAACTAAAAAAAGGGAAAATTGCTAGAAGAATTACCCCTTAGTAAGCAAGGATAAAATTTAATATACAAAGAAAGGTATTTATCTCATGAATAGTGATGGTTTATTCATAACAAAAGGAAGAGTTATGTGAGCACAGATACATATACATAGAGTAGAAATTGAGGGCATTTCTCTTTAATACTTTGTATTTTCTCAGTAAGGGTGAAAGGAGGATTTGTTGGAGATTTGGAGGGAGGAGACTTGTCTCATATTTGCAGGAGAATGAGAGAATGAACAAACCAAGATTGCCAAACAGCTCTTGAACCAATTTTAGGTATAAAATATTATTATAAAGTAAAATTAAATCTGTTTACAGAGAGCATAATTTTATATGTAGAAAACCCTTAAGATTCCACAAAAAAACTTTTAGAACTAATAAGTGAATTCAGCAAAGTTCTAGGATACAAAATTAACACATAAAAATAATTTGTTTCTAAACACTAAAAGTAATTTAAATTAAAGAAAATTAGGGGGGAAATTTTCATTTACAAAGCATCAAAAGGGATATAAAATACTTAGGATTAAACTTAACCAAAGAAGCAAAAACTTGTATTCAGCCAACTACATTGTTGAAGAAATTAAGACAGAAATAAATGCAAAGATATCTATGATCATAGACTGAGAGACTTAATATCATTAAGATGACAATACTACAGAAATTATCTACAGATTTAATTGAATCTTTTCCACAATGCCTATTTTTATTTTTTTTTTATTTCATTTTTGCAGATTTGGAGAGTCCATCCCAAAATTCATGTAGATTCTTTAGGGACATCAAATAATCAATCTTGAAAAAAATGAAAATTGGAGGTCTTATGCTACCTGATTTCAAAACTTTCTACAAAGCCATGGTAATCAAAACAGAATGGTACTAGCATAAAAGAGACATTGAAATAGACTTGAAGGCCTAGAAATAAACCCTTACATATATGCCAAAAGCTTTTCAGCAAAGATGTCAAAGGTCCACATTCAATGGAGAAAGCAGTCTTTTCAACAAATGGCATATGAGAATACTGGATTTCCACACAGAGAAGGATGAAGTTGGATCATTATCTGAAATGATATACAGAAATTAAAATGGAACAAAGACCTAAACGTAGGCATAAAGCTATGAAACTTAGAAGAAAACATAGGGAAAAAGCTTCAAGACATTGGATCTGGCAACAGTTTCTTCAGTATGACACCAAATCACAGGCAACAACAACAATATAGAAAAATTGAACTGTATCAAAATTTGAAGCATTTGCACATTTAAAAGACACTACCATAAAAGTGAAAATGCAGTCCACTGAATGAGAAAAATATCTGCAAATCATGTACCTAATAAGGGGCTAGTAGTCAGAATATATGAAAAGCTCAACATAGAAACAACCCATCCAAAAATAGACAAAGGGTGCCAGCTGGTGCTGTAGTGGTTAAGATGGCTGGATCCCAAATGGCTGACTGCATGACTAGAATCCCAAACCTACCAGCTTGGAAAACACTGGACATGGGGCATGGCAGGTGGCATTCTGACTAAGGCACTGGATTCTCCCACATGGCCAACCATGATTGATCCCAGACCTGGTGATTTGCTTTCTTGCTCTCCCTCTCTCTGTTTGTCTATCTCTCTCTAGTTAATAACAGTGATAAAGAAAATAATTTTTAAAAAGAAAAATATTGGGCATGGTTGTGTATGTGCCCAGAATCCCAAGAAGAGAGTGGAGGAGAAAGGATTGTGGTATGACGCTCCTCCCTCGGGAAGGTGCTTTCTTACAACCCCCACCCCCTGCTCGCTCCAGTGAGCACAGCCACCCTGTAGCAAAAAAAAAGTTTAATGGCCCAAAGACGTGCGAAGACATTTTTCCAAAGAAGATATATAGATGTCCAGTAGACAGAAGAGGCTTAGCATCACTAATCATAAAACACAAGTCAAAACCACAATAAGATACCACTATTCTTCCATTAGGATGCCCATTATCAAAATAAAACAAGACTATAAGTAATGGCAAGGATGTAGACAAATTGAAGCTCTATAAATTGCTCGTGGGAATGTAACATGGTCCTTGCCAGAGAGGAGAAAACACTTCCTAATGGGGGTGTGATTATGCCACAATCCTTTTTCCTCCATTTCTTCATTCTGTCAGGATTTCGGTCACGCGCACACACACATGTGCCCAGCAACATGGTTGGCCATGTAGGATCTGTCTCCCTTAACTTATAGGCTATAGGACCAGTTCACAAATTTTTATTTTTTAAATTTTGCCTGAAGGCACATGCACTTGCCAGAGAGAGACACACACAAAGTGAGAAATCACCAGCACCCCCAGTCCTTGCCTCCAAGAGTAATGATTATGCCACAAACAATTTTCCATTTCTCTTTTTGGGGTTTTGGGGTACACATGCCCATGTGCCCAGCATGTTTCTCAATCCACTGAATCTGGGACTCGAACCATGCAGTCAGCCATGTGGAATCCACCCATCTTAACCACCATGCCATAGGCTCCCCCCCCCCCCAGCGTCTATTTCACAACCCCCCCCCCCCGAGTATATTTCATACTATATTCATGGAAACATACCAGCCAAAAGATAGGAACAGCTTAAATGTCTATCTTCAGATGAATGGATAAACAAAATACATATACACAAAATGGAATATTCAAGTATCAAGAGAAATTCTCATGTATGCGACAACGTAGATGAAACTTCAAAAAGTTATGTTAAGTGAAATAAGCCAAAAAATGATAAATGCTGTATTGTTCCATTTATATGAATGTATATATTAGGTCTTTGGGAAAGTCATACTTTTTTTATGTCTTTTTATGCAAAAATGCATCATGACTATCCCAACCACACTCTCAGAGACACAAAGTAGAATGGTGAATTCCTAGGGCTGAGGAGCAATGGGAATAGGCAGTGAAGAGTACGGTATCAATTGAGAAAATACAGTGATAATGATTACAAAGCAGTGTGAATGTATTTAATGCCACAGAATTGTACATTTATAATGGTTCAAATAATTTTTTTACAAGAGGACTTCAAAAAGTTCATAAAGAATTGGCATTAAAGTATGGATTTATTTATTTATTTATTTATTTTATTTTATTTTGGAGAGGTTTCTGCCCTAGGGCATGCACACTCACCAGAGAGACAGACAGAAAGTGAGAAATCACCCCCCATTGAGGATGACCACGCCGCAATCCCTTTCTCCTCCATTCTCCTCTCGGGATCTTGGGCACACATGCACACGCACCCAGCGTGAGTTTAAGCCACTGGGTCCAGAACTCAAACTGTGGTCGACTACATGGGAGTTCAGCAACATAGCCATTATGCCAACTGCTGGATTTATTTTAATGCTAAACATTTTTCTAATCTATGCATAGCTTTTTCATATTACATGTTTTCAATGAACCTTTTGAAGACTCCACAGGTATTTCATCACAATTCTTTTTTAAAAAAGTGTTTTATTGGCATCAGTAGGTGGAGTAATGGTTATGTTGCTGGACTCCTCCATAGTTGACTACAATTCAAGTCCTAGACCCAGCAGCTTAAAATTCACACAGGGCGCAAGTACATGCGTGCCCAATATCCCAAGAGGAGAATCGAAAAAAAGGGATTGTGGTGTGGGGTTGGGGGTGATTTCTTGCCTTCTCTCTGTTTGTCCAGCAAGTACACACACCTTATATTTAAAAATCTCTCAAAAAGAATTATTTAACTTTAGTTACTTATTTATTTTCATTTGACCAGAGATGGACAGAGAGAGAGAAAGGGAAAGTGAGAAAGCAAGCTGCCAGGTCCAGGACTTGAACCACAGTTGCCCATGTGTAAGTCCAGGGCCCTTAATCTCCACACCACCTGCCAGCCCCACTGTGAAGTTTTTTTAAAATGATCTATAAAATAGTGACATAAATGTGTATTTATATTTATTTTTCAAGTTTGTTATTTTTGGTTTAATTGAAAATACATGGAAGTAGAGCAGAAGGTGGGTAGAAGTTAAGGCAGCTGATCCCCACATGACCAGCTGTGCAGTTCTACTCCTGGACCTGGTGGCTTGGCTTGAAAAATCTCACTGGGTACATGTACATGCACATGTATGCCCAAAATCCTGAGGAGAATAGAGAAAAGGATTGCAGCGTGGCCATCCCCCCAGGGAGTAAATATTCAATTTCTCTCTCTCTCTGACTTCAGCAAGTGTATGCACCCTGTAGTAAAACTAAAAAAGAAGGAAGATGAAAGAGGGGAAGAGGGAGGGAAGGATGAGAATTTGTATAGACATACACACACACACACACACACACACACACACACACACACAGAGTATAATACATATACATGGGGGAGGGATGCTGGCCCCTAGTGGTTAAGGGAACCAGATCCTACATGACTGAGCTTCATTTGGGTCCTGGCCTTGGAAGTTGACAAAGCACTTAAAAGTTGTGTGTGTTTGTCCATTTCCAGAATCCCGATCTATGTATAGCTTTTTTTTTAATTTTTTATTATCATAATCTTCTTTATATTACATTGGATTACATATAACTTTACAGTGTATTACATTGCTTTTTCAAAAGGGAATGCCATGCATGTCAGTCAATACAGAGACATTAATCTCCCCACTTCATCATTCAATATCTTTTCTATGTTTTCCCCAAACATTATTATTATTATTCTAATTATTTTTTTAAAACAGTCCATCACTATTTCTCATTTTGCTTGTAAAAAGACTTTGCCCATCATGAAATACTTTATGCATAGCTTTTTCATATTGCATATTTTCAATGAACCCTTTGAAGACTTCACAGGTATTTCACCACAGTTTTTTAAAGAATTCTTTTATTGGGATGAAATAGAGGATAGAGAAATAGAAGGAAAGAGTAATACATAAAATGCAAGTTGCTTAGGGGATTTGTTGCATGTATTTTTTAATAAAGCAAAGTTACAGAAAAGTAATGTGGAAAGTATGGCAGTGTACTTTGTATAAAAAATTAGATAATTGGCCGGGACCGGCAGTTGGCGTAATGGCTATGCTGTTGGACTCCCATGTAGTCAACCACAGTTTGAGTCCCAAACCCAGTGGTTTAAACTCAAGCTGGGTGCATGTACGTGTGTGCGTGCCCAAGATTCTGAGAGGAGGATGGAGGAGAAGAGATTTTGATGGGGCCGTCACCCCCAGGGGATAATTTCTTGCTTTCTGACTCTGTCTTTCTGGCGAGCGCATGCACCCTATAGCAAAAACCTCTCCAAAAAAATTATTAGACATTGGGGCCAGCAGGTGGCATAGTGGTTAAAGCGTTAAACTCCCACATGGTTGACCGCAGTTCAAGCCCAGACTCAGTAGCTTGAAATTCATCCTGGCACATGTACACGCCAGAAATCCTGAGAGGAGAAGGGATTGTGGTCTGACCATCACCCTCTGAGGGTGATTTCTCACTTTCTCTATGTTTCTCTTTCTCTGGTGAGCACATATGCCCTATAGCAAAAATCTCTTAAAAAAAAAAAAGATATTAGAACAGAGGGGCACATTTACACATTACTCTATAATAATAAGCTTAAGCCTAGCTATTTTAACAATAAGGATACTGGGGTACAAAGAGTGGTTAAAGGCTTGAGCTGAAGTGGTGGTGGTTTTCTGGTATCTGGAGAAGTTATTTCATTTCTTTTATCTGAATAAGTAGAAACTAGGAGTATACTTCTTTGAATGGTGAATAGAATAGAGACAGCATAAGAAGATCCACAGCTACAGGATTATTTCTCATCTCAGTGTACCAGACTAAGTCATCATTCTAATACTTTATATTCTAGAATTATTATGTCAAATGATAATCCAGCTTTAAAAGAATAACCATTCTAATTGGGAAATAAATATTGACAGTAAACTAATACTTAGATTTTTTTAATAATAGATTATCTAAGGAGAATTGATTTATTTAGGGCTTTGTATATTTTTCCTGTATTTAGTATTATGTGACTTCCTGTCTTTTTCCTTAAAAAGTTAATTTGTGTTTCTCTAGTTTAAGTTTATCAAAATTGAGCTATTGTGTTCTTTTTTTCCTCGTGACATTAAGTCTTTACTCCTTGATGAAGATGTCTTTTGAAAGGTGTCTGCAAGGAAAAAGATGAAGTTTGTAAATTCTGCTTTTACCAAGGTAAAAACCAAATTTTATAAATTCAGTTGTTTTGCTTTAAAAGAAAAAAATAACTAATACATCCAATAATTTGATTAAATATTTAATGGTATTGCCTTATTAAGTTGACACAAGGAAAAATGCTTTTCTTTTCTTATCACACATGCCCTATGTCAAAAATCTCTTAAAAAAAAAAAAGATATTAGAACAGAGGGGCACATTTACACATTACTCTATAATAATAAGCTTAAGCCTAGCTATTTTAACAATAAGGATACTGGGGTACAAAGAGTGGTTAAAGGCTTGAGCTGAAGTGGTGGTGGTTTTCTGGTATCTGGAGAAGTTATTTCATTTCTTTTATCTGAATAAGTAGAAACTAGGAGTATACTTCTTTGAATGGTGAATAGAATAGAGACAGCATAAGAAGATCCACAGCTACAGGATTATTTCTCATCTCAGTGTACCAGACTAAGTCATCATTCTAATACTTTATATTCTAGAATTATTATGTCAAATGATAATCCAGCTTTAAAAGAATAACCATTCTAATTGGGAAATAAATATTGACAGTAAACTAATACTTAGATTTTTTTAATAATAGATTATCTAAGGAGAATTGATTTATTTAGGGCTTTGTATATTTTTCCTGTATTTAGTATTATGTGACTTCCTGTCTTTTTCCTTAAAAAGTTAATTTGTGTTTCTCTAGTTTAAGTTTATCAAAATTGAGCTATTGTGTTCTTTTTTTCCTCGTGACATTAAGTCTTTACTCCTTGATGAAGATGTCTTTTGAAAGGTGTCTGCAAGGAAAAAGATGAAGTTTGTAAATTCTGCTTTTACCAAGGTAAAAACCAAATTTTATAAATTCAGTTGTTTTGCTTTAAAAGAAAAAAATAACTAATACATCCAATAATTTGATTAAATATTTAATGGTATTGCCTTATTAAGTTGACACAAGGAAAAATGCTTTTCTTTTCTTTTTATTACTCATCTTTGTGTTTTCTAACTTATAATAGCACCATACTGGGCACATATTTAGTCTTCATTAAGTTTTTATTTGATTATGGTACTTAAAAGCTAAATAGTAATTATTCATTTATCAATGTTGGAATCTTTAAAGATAGATATTTTAAATGTGCTCTCTTTTTTCTAAAAGAGTTTTTTGTATTCTTTAGGTGCTAATGTGTATTAAAAATAAATAAATAAAACCTTGGAGTAAAGTAGCAGCACATAATGGTTTGTGGATTTTGAAAAGGTGCAGGCCATATTGTGCTGCCTCAAAAATACAAGGATCTGATCATCTGAAGAAAATTTTTAATTATTTTTATTCATAGCTTTTATGATAACAATGTCAACAGTGCCTTAGCAGCACGTAAATATTGGCGTTAAGATTCTAAAATTATCTCCAGTATTAACTGTGCTGCTGAAGTAAGGTTGGCCATACTCTACAGTAATATACTAATGTATATTGATGTTACTGATGTGTTTTGAGCTCTGTTAATAATCTTGTTTAGTATGACTGTAAAAATACTACTAAATTTTCATATGTATTAGCTATTAAAATAATAAACTCGCAATTTAATAATTGTGTTGAATGGCAAAGTATTTCCTTATAAGTAATGGAGGAAAATTACCAAACATGTGAATTAAATTTCTGAAAACTGGGTCTCAAAATGCATTTAATTTTGTGCTCGCTTCGGCAGCACATATACTTAAAAAATGTATTTAATTTTAACTTTAAGGGTAGGAAAAACCATGACCAACTTATATAATAGCTGAGTAATCAGAAACTCAAGTTAAGATTTGCTACAGATGATAGATTAGGATATCTTAATCCTATGTCTTCTAATTCTATAATATGCTGTTTTTTCTTGATTGTATTTAAATGCCTTCTTAAATCCTTAGCTGAAGATTTTTGTTTGACTAGTTGAAAATATATGTCTCATTTGTTCCTTCATACCCAGTATTTAATTTCAGAGTAGATCTAAATTATGATCGTAGTTATTGGTTTCATAGATGTAAATACAGTAGAGTATTTCAATTTAATTAAATACTGAAGGAAAATGCTTTCTTTACCTTCTTTTCCTTATTTGTGATGTTCTAAATAATTAACTTTAAAAATAATGTTCAGGATAAGATAAATATGTTTCTGTTTTATACCATAACTCTGGTGTTATTTACTATGAGAACTATCTTATCTTGCCCTTTCTATTGTAACCAAGCCAAAGGTTTATGAAATAAAAGCAGTTCTTTTTTTTTTTTTTTTTTTTTAAAGGGTATTGCCTTAGATATCTGAGTACATGGACTCATGGGGGACAGGGGCGGGTGGACAGAGGCAATGAGAGGGAAAGTGAGAAATCACCCTCCAAGGGGCTTGGCTACACCACAAACCCTCCCACTCTTCCTGGAATCTTGGGCACACACATACATGCGCCCAGCATGATTTCAAGCCACTGGGTCTGGGACTGTAACTGTGGTTAGCCATACAGGAGTCCAGTGATGTAACCACAGTGCTATCTGCTGACCCCTAAAAGCAGTTTTTAAGAATTTTTTCTGACCATAATTGTCCGTTTTGGAAATCCTTAAAGTATTTCAGATGTAACTTAAATTATTTTCAAGGGGTAAATGACCTTCTGCTTAAATTCTAATTTGAAGGTATAATACAAAAGAAAGCTCTCATTTTTACAAACTATCTCACTTCCCCCCCCAAAAAAAAAAGGAAAGCAATATAGCACATATATGATGGCTAAAAGTCAATGCTAGTTTTAATATGGAAATAATATTGCCTTGGTGCTTTTAAAAATCACTCATCAAACTCTTAACCTGCTTCCTTTATTTCATTTCAACTGTTTTATGAAAGACTAACAAATATATGATTATTTTTGGTTCCACTAAAAATATTTCAGGACTTTAACACATACATGGCTTAGAAATAGTTATTAAATGAATTACAGTTTGTCCAATAAAATGCCTAATATTTTTCCAAGGAGCCCAGGAGTTAAATTTCTTTTGTGGGATTTTCCCTAAATGTATCTGAAGGTCAGATTTTAGGAAATTATAGTTAATTTATCTTCTACATGACAAGAATATATTTTATATTTACCAGGTAAATTTTTATATGTAGTTGCTTCAGCTTTAATAGCTAAATGAAAACTTTCATTGTTTTTAATTCTGACAATGGGTTAAAGAAAACTGAGATAATTGGGAATAAAAAAATACTGCATTCAAACTTAATGTAATAGTATGCAGTTTCTCCCCACTCTCTCAGAAAAGAAATAGCCTGGCAGTATCTAATGAAACATAGAGGTAAGTAACTCCCAACAGGACTGGAACTTTTACTGAAGGAGTTAATATACTTTCCTCTTTGTAAGTCTGAAACATGTAAAGAGCTGGTAATAAAATACGAGTTATGCCTTTTAATATTAATTTTTAGCTGTTTATTTGGGAGAAAAGAAAAAGTTATATATGAAGCATATGGAGTTTTCATTTTTCTGTCTCTTTGGGAGAAAAATCTTAATCCCTTTCATTAATTTTTTTATGTTGATGCTAAAAAATTATAACATTAATCATGTTAAATCAATTGCTTTGGAGTATGGATTGAGTTTAGAGATAACTCAGAGGACTTCAGACAAGTATCCAGGAGGTAGTAAGAGAAGTATTTCAATAGTTGAATAATTCAATTTATATCCAGTATTCAATAAAAATCTCTCAAGATCACATACAAAAATGTGATAGATGAGAAAATTTAGCTATAGACTAAATTCCATACTCAACATTAAAGATTTCCATCAACTAATTATATATTATTTTGGTTATTATAGAATTAGAAGTATTTTTAAGCTACTAAATATCATTATTGATACATGCACAGGTTAGCCATGCTTGGATTAGCAAGATTATACTTTCTTAAACTATGATCTCTCTCTGTAAGTTAATTAATTTGTTTAGAAGTTGACATTATAAATCAAAATGTATTTTTTTCCTTCCACAGGTGGATATTACTATCTCTTCTCATGAAAAAAGTCTTATTTTTAAATGTTCCTCATTGAATGTTATCAAAAGAAGAAAAATTAATGTCTTAAAACTTTTGAGATAGATTTGGTCTAGTTAGTATATAGATACATTACTTGTACATCTGGGAGAAGAAATAAGAGACCGTCATCATCAGTACATTCCCATCTACTAAAAATGTTTATGTTTTTAATGTAGTCAAGAGATTTCTTTTTTCTTTTTTTTTTTTTTTTGTTTTTGCCATAGGGCATATATGCTTACTGGAGAGAGACAGAGAGGGAAAGTGATCAATCACCTCCAAGAGGGGGTGACCATACAGCAATCCCTTCTCCTCCATTCTCCTCTCAAGATTTTGGACACATGCACACAACACCCAGCGTGATTTTCAAGCTTCCAAGATCAAGACTCGAATCATTGTCAGCTATGTGGGAGTCCAGCATTTTAATCACCATACTGCCTGCTGACCCCTAGGGATTTCTTATGACAGCTGTTTTATTACTAATAGTTTGGGACCCTTTAATATAAAACTAACTACTGAACACAATTTTTTTTTTTTGACAGGATTTTGCTATAGGGTGCGTGCACTCCCCAGAAAGACAGACAGAAAGCGAGAAATCATCCCCCAAGGAGATGGCCATTCTGCAATCCTTTCATTTCCATTCTCAGGATCCTGGGCATGCACTCACCCACGCCTGGCATGAGTTTAAGCCACCAGGTCTTTGGGACTTGAACTGCAGTTGACTACTTGGGAGCCCAGCAATATAGCCATTACACCAACTGCTGGTCCCACAAGAATTTTTTTTAATATATTACATTTTATTTGTTATCTTTATTCTTCAATTTGACCAGAGAGAGAAAGCCACCAGGTTCAGGACTTGAACCACTATCAGCCATATAGGAGTCCAGCACCTTAGCCACCACGTCACCACTTAAATTTCAATGAGAAATTTAAGAATTGAAGTTTTAACCCTGCTTTTTAATAAAATACATCCCAGCATTTTGTTTTGTTTTCTAATTTTGTCAGAGAACATGTGTGCTCACCAGAGACAGACACAGAAAGAGAAAGCACTCTCCATAGAAAATGATCATGCCTGAATCCCTTCTCCATTTCTCCATCCTGTTGGGATTTGGGGCATGTATGCACACATGCTAGGTCGGACTCAAACTGCAGGGTCATCCATGTGGAATCTGTCATAAACACCAGGCCACAGAGCTGCCTCCTCTAATGGCTGTGTAAAAAGGCTATATGTGGGACCAGCCATTAGCATAATGGCTATGTTGCTGGTCTCCCATGTAGTCAACCGTGGTTCAAGTCCTGGACCTGGTGGCTTAAACTCACGCCGAGCCCATGTGCATATGTGCCCAAGATCCCAAGAGGAGAATGGAGGAGAAGGGATTGCGGCCTGGCCATCCCCCGTGGGGGGTGATTTCTCGCTTTCTGTCTCTCTGTCTCTCTCTGTCTTTCTGGCAAGCACATGTGCCCTATAGCAAAAACCTCTCAAAAAAAAAAAAAAAGAAAAGACTGTATGTAATGAAACCTATAGTAGAAAAATAAACGTTTAAACAGTTTGTGTTAAAATTACTGAACAAGGGACCAGCAGGTGGTACTGTGGTTAAGGCATTGGACATTCCTACGTGGCTGACCATGGTTCGAGTCCTGGACCTGGTGGCTTGCTTTCCTCTCTTTCCCCCTTTCTCTTTCTCTATGTCTGTCTATCTCTCTCTAGTCAGATTAAAATAAAATGAATGAATTAAAAGTAAATAAATAATTTTTTAAATTTCATTTTCTTTTGTACATTCAATCACATTATTTGGCTTACAAAATAGTTATTTCAACAGGCAAACATTTCTCCCTAGTACAGTTGATAAAACTGTAAATTGTCTTCAACAGATAATACCACATTTCTTTGTCCTATTAATGCTTATTTTTAAAAAATTACTGCACAAGATAAGTTAGTTTCTGTTTTTGTCATTATTATACTGAGATTCAGTGTTTATCATTTTTATTTCATTTTCTTGTTAACACATGGAAGTCACACAAAAACTTAATGAGTAGTAACACACTTAAATTAGCATATTGATGAATACAGATCTTTAATTACATAGGACTTTGAATAATATGATAGGTGTTATAGTCTTGTGTTTGGACTTTTGTGTTTAGAATAAATGTAAAACGTCCTGAAAAATCTTAATGATTATATTTATCTTATGCTATAGGGTTAGCTTTTGTTTGAGAAATAATGACCATAAAAAATAGACACCACCTTCCTTTCTTTCTTCCTTCCTTCCTTCCTTCCTTCCTTCCTTCCTTCCTTCCTTCTCCAGTGAGCGCACACACCCTATGGCAAAAACCTGTCAAAAGAAAAAAGTGTGTGTGTGTGTATCTTTAGGAAGTGGCAGCAAATTTAAGTTCCCCCATAGTTTGCTTAATTCCACATTTCATTATTTTACACTATTTGGAAATGCTTTTACTTATAACATTTCCAGAGGTAAAAGTTCTTATAATACCATTAAAACTTTTTTCCTCTTTGGACTTAACGCCTTTGATAGTAACTATAGAGTAAGTTGGGTTTTTTTTTTTTTAATTTCTATGTGATTAGTTTAAAAATGCCATTCTAGTATGAAGCAATGAAGTCTAATATTCATTGGTCCATGATATATGTCAAGAAAGTTGAAAAATAAAATTTTGCTAAAGAATTAGGAAGTTCTCACTTCGTCTACACATATTTTTATATCAGTTTGTTTATATTTTCGTTAACTTTTCTGGCAGTGTGAAAATGTTAAAATGTTTTATAAGCAGCATTAAAAATAGATTTGAGGGGAACTAGCAGGTGGCGTGGCGGTTGTGTGGCTGGACTCCCACATGGCTGACCGCAGTCAAGTTACAGACCCAGTGGCTTGAAAATTATGCCGGGCGTGTTTGTGTGTGCTTGCCCAAGATCCCAAGAGGAGAATGGAGGAAAAGGGATTGCAGCGTGGCCATCCACCCTAGGGGGTGATTTCTCACTTTCCCTCTCACTGTCTCTGTCTCTGTCTATCTCTCCCCAGTGAGCACATGCAGCACCCTAAGGCAAAAACCTCTTTTTTTTTTTCTTCAACAAATAATTTTTCATTTCTTGTTTCATATATATATTTTACTTCTTTTTTCTCCGTTGATTCTTTCCCTCTCACCCTCTGCTATTTCCCACCCTCCTCTAACAATGTCTCTGATATCTACAGTTGTTTTCCATATGTTTTTTTCTTTCACATTTAATTGATTTACAACAGGTCTTAATTAAACTAAATACTTTCAATAATAAGTGCAGTTGATATAAACATAGCTGTGAGCATATGTCTGACTTTAGGCATAAAGCTAAGTGAGTAGAACAAACATACTGTAAAGTAGCACCTGGCTGAGGCTATATAGCTTACTGCGGTCACTAAGTACATAGGTTTCTTATTTATTTTGTTTGTTTGTTTGTTTGTTTGTTGCAAAAACCTCTTTTGAAAAAACAGATTTGAGGGGCAAGAAGGTGGCATGATGTTTAAGGTGCTGGACTCCCATGTGACTGACCACGGTTCAAGTCTCAAACCTAGTGGCTTTTCTCACTTTCTCTGTCTCTGTGATCAAATTTAACAAATAACAATTAAAAATTATATAATTATTTTTTAAAATAGACTTGAAACTTTTATATGGAGTGAAATATAAATTTACTTATTCTGTTATTTAGGTGCTGAAGACTCACTTACCAAAACAGATAAATCTCAGCCCTCATGAATCTTATTGTCTTGTGGGTGGGTGATGAATAATGGAAAGTACAAAAAAAATTTAATAAGTATTATATATGGCTACCAAATAGTGGCAAATTCTGTGGAGAAGGTAGAGTAGGTGAAAGTGATAAATTAAAGGTATTATTAAATGTTTTGAAGGCTTAGGTATATTTTGAGATGGTATTTTGTTTTGCCAGAGGATGCATGTGCTCCACAGAGGGAAAGTGAGAAGGCACTCCCTATGAGAGATGGTCACACTACAATACAGAAGAAGGTTTTTTTTTTTTAGACTTTTGCTATAGGGTATGTGCACTCATTAGAGGAAGAGAGAAAGTGAGAAATCTTCCCCCAGTGTGATGGCCATACTGCAATCGCTTCTCCATTCTCCTCTTATGATTTTGAACACACAAGCACACACACTCAGCATGATTTCCAGTCCACTGGGTCTGGGACTCAAACCACAATCAGCCATGTAGGAGTTCAGGCCCCTAACCACCACACCACCTGCTGGTCCCCAGAAGCAGGCCTTTCAAGTAGACGAAATAGCAAATGACCT
Organism: Tupaia belangeri chinensis; assembly: GCF_000334495.1. Lineage (NCBI taxonomy): Eukaryota > Metazoa > Chordata > Mammalia > Scandentia > Tupaiidae > Tupaia > Tupaia belangeri. The sequence continues at coordinate 862,928 of NW_006159479.1, read as the reverse complement.
GAGGCCAAAGCATGTGTGTGTGTGTGTGTGTGTGTAAGGAACAACAAGAGGTGAGTGTAGCTATGATAAAATACACAAAAGGAAGAATATTAACCAATATGATCAAGGAGTTATAGGAGCTAGATCTTACAGCATTTTAAGCTTTTATTTTAATCTACTGATTTCAGTTTTTCATATTTCTTTAAGACAACCTTAACAGTTGTATATGTCTCAGCCCATTTGACTTTTGTAGACAGGACAAAATTTTTTTACAAATCTGACTAGAAGTTGGAACCTCCATCTGAGACCACTTAAAATAAATTTAAAAAAAGTTTAAGTATGGTTAACAGGTATGTGTATGATAATCAACCTTTATAAATTGTTCTTTAAAAAAAAAAAAGATTATTTTATTTAATTTTCTTTTTAATTTGACCAGCAAGGGACACACACAAAGAGGAAAGACAAGAAAGGAAGCCACCAGGTCCGGGACTTAAATCAGGGTCAGCCTTGTGGGAGTCCAGCATTCCTAACCACCACACTACCTGCCAACAATTACTCTTTAGCTCTGAGAAATATTGAATTTGTTTATGTTTGCCATTACTTAAATGAACTTTAATAGTCTTTGATTCCACCATTCTTAGAATTGATGTTGTAATTAACTACTTTATTAGTTTTCTTTTATTCCTATTTAGCAGCATCTTAACTCAGAAGTTCTTTGCTTCTAATTGTTTTAGTTTAACAATTTGATCTTTTAAAGTTTATACCACTAATTTAATCTTTCTAAAATGCTGCTTTATCCTATAGGATAAAGTTCAAACTCTCCTTAGCTTAGTACCTTATAATCTTATCCCAACATTTTAAGTAGTTCAGTTCTTCTTAAAAATAAGTAGTTCTGGGGACCAGCAGGTGGCGTGGCAGTTAAGGTCCTGGACACTCCCACATAGCCAACCACAATTTGAGCTCTGGACCTGGTAGTTTGATTTCTCACTTTTCCTCTGTGTGTGCGTGTGTGTCTCTCTCTCTGGTCAAATTAAAATGAATAAATAAATAAAATTAAGTAATTCTTTTTTAAAAAAGTCTTAATCCATCCGCTTTTCTATCTCTTTCTCTTTTTCTGTGTCGTTTTCACCACCCCATTTCTCCACCAACCAATTCCTATACATTTTTAAAAATTAAGACAAATCTGTCAGCATGCTAGGTGTTGTTGACTTTAATAGTCTAGTATTAACTATCTTTGCCATGGTATGAACAGATTATATCTGTAGTTCTTAACCTTTTTCTCTGCCTTCACATACTTGAGGGATATAACACTTCTAGCATTAATTGTGCCTTATTTATTCATGCATATTAACATTTAAAATATATTAGCAATATGAATAAAAATTAGAAGTTTAAGAAATAAAATTAAGAAAAGCAAGTGGACTAAGCATCCCGAACTTCAAAACAGTAGTCTTAAAACATCAAGTCATAAAGTTCAAATATCAATTTTGATTTTAAAAGTTTCTCAGATAATTATAATTCATCTACAAGACATTTTTTGGGTTTAATACATTAAAGAATATCATTTCAGTTTCCCACTTTGTGAAAGCAGTGAATAAATATGTTCTTTTAAGAAGTAATTTAAGGGCCAGCAGGTGGCATGGGGTTGAGGCACTGGACTTCCACATAACTACATTGAGTTCCAGACCTGCTGGCTTGCTTTCTCACCACCCCTCATTCCCTGGTCAAATTAAAAAATAATAATAAAATTGAATATATTAATTATTTAAAAATATAAAGTAATTCATATGTTTATTATAGTGTTTGATATTAAAAGATTGATTTTTTTTTTCTGCAGTCCTTGTACACTGACCAGGCAGATGGAGGGGTTGGGAGGCATTATTCCCCAGTAGGGATGGCCACACCACAATCTCTTCTCCATTCCCCTCTCAAACTGTGTAGTTGGCCATGTGGGATCCAGTGCCTTAACCTCCTTGCCACCTGCTAGCCTGAGACTGGAGAATTTTTAAAGTGTCTAGTAATAAAAGGATTATTAAATGACATGCTCAATAAAATACTGTGCAGCAATTTAAAACAATGCAGGAAAATGTTGTTTTATTTTTGCTATAGGGTGTATGCACTGGGGCGGAGGTGAGACATCACTCCCCCCAAGGGGGAGAGGCCAATCATTCCACGGTCCCTTCTCCAGTATCATCTTGGGATGATTGTTAAGCCACAGGTTGGGGACTCTCAAAATCTGCAGTCAGCCATCCAGTGCCTTAATCTCCACACCACCTGCTAGTGAATGTAAAAGAATATTTAATGAGCTAAAAGTTCATGATTAAGTGAATAAAAGATATCAAATAGTATGAACAGATTGTCTAGCCTAATACATTACTACAATATCTAAACTTTATTACTGGATTATTCTGTGTAAGATAATCTTATTCAAGTGGGAGGGGTTTTTCCTGATTATAAATAGCTCAAAGAATTTCTGTAAAGGGGGAGGTTTGATTTTTGTAAAGGAAAGAAACCCTTGAAAAATAAAAATGATTATTTGAAGCAGCCTTTCCACCACATTTATCATCCACTTTTAAAGTTTATAAAAAGGAGTCTTACTGTGTTCAAGAACTTTAGTGATAATGCATTAACTGTCATAGAAAGAATTGAACAGATAATTTCTAAGTCATGTAACTTTAAAATCAACTACAGAGGAACAGTTTGCTGTATGTTCTCAAAGCAGTATTGACAAAAGAATTCAAGAATAACTGAATTCTTGGGTAAGAGGTACTGTCATTTTATTACTTGTCTTCCCCCCAAAAAAATTTCTAATGGTTAAGTATGAGAAAGTCGGTAGATAAATTCACTTTAGTTTTGAAACTATATTAATAAACTAATGAAATACAAATTGGCTTGTTTTATAGTTATAATTATTTGTAGTACAATGAAACTGACTTTTAAATCTTAAGAAACTTTCTGTTAAAAACATTTAATTTTTCTTTGCTTAAAAGCAATACATAGATATAGAAACCTTGGAAAAAGCAAAATAATTCTATTGAAAAACCGCATTTTATCATCCAAAGGCAAGTACTGTTGCTATATTAATCTTATATTATTCCCTTCTAGTTGCATTTGGATCAGTAGGTTTATGTCTTAATCTAGTTAATTACTGTATCAGAGACTAGAAAGAGCATCTACCTTTAAAGAAGAGATAGAGTTACTTCTTGCTCAGAAGTTTTTTCTTTAACTGTTATCCAAAGAATACTGGGCTGGTCCTATGGTCTAGTAGTTATGGGCAACTAAAGTTCAAATCTTGGCCCTGCAGGCTTGAAGAACATACCAGGTGTGTGTGCATTAGTGCCCAAAATACCAACAGTATGCAAAAAAGGAGAAGGGACTTGGTGTGATTTCCCCTTCTCTCTCCCATCTCTGGTCAACAAATGCACCTTCTGACAATTGAAAAAAAAAATTTAAACAATACCACTATATAATCCATTTTCATAATATTGTGCTGTAAAAGACATCAAATTAGCATTTTTTTCCTCAAGAATATATTAGTAAATTTGAGGATGCACAAAGTTGAATCTTGTTTACCTGTGCTTCTCCCTTTGTCATCTCTGAATGCCATTCCCAAGGGTATCTTTCCAAAGTGAAAAGTATTTTTTGAAGAATTATTTTATTTTTGTATTTATTTTAATTTGACCAGAGAGAGAGACAAAGCAAGCTGCCAAGACTCAAACTGTGGTCAGCCATGTGGGAATTAGCACCCTTCACCATCACGCCACATGCTAGCCCTGAAAAGTATTTTGAGACAAGGAGGTCACTGAAGTGTTTGAACAGAAGAATAAAAAAAACTTCAGAAATACAGGTTCTGTGCAAGATTTATTCAAAGAGAGAAATCCAAAACAAATGTATTGAGTTTGTTTCTTTTATATCTCAGTAATAACATATTTATCAAAAAGTTGAGCTGTTATAAAATTGTGAAATTCATATTTAATATTGAAAAATAATTCTTAATCTCTTAATGGCCACTAATAGTTATGGATAATTTCCATTTAAACATGGTGGTAAAATGTAAACATGGCACTAATGAACTCAGTAAATATTTGGTCTATTACAGTGAGTATATTTTTTATTTTTTGACTCATTTAAGATATAAACAAAATGGTATGTCTTAACTCATTTCCTCACACACTAATATTTTATAATTTAAAACTCTTAGGAGCATTAGTAATTGAATTTAGGGAAGCAGACTGAGAAACTGCAAAATAACTGGATTAGTAGAATAAAACCATATTAATAAAACCACCTTCATCAGCTTTTTTTTTTTTTTTTTTTTTTTTGTGGAGGTTTTTGCTATAGGGCACATGTGCTCACCAGAAAGACGAGACAGAAAGTGAGAAATAGCCCCTAAGGAGGGATGGCCACGCTACAATCCCTTCTCCATTCTCCTCTCAGGATCTTGGGGCACACGAGCACACGTGCCCAGCGTGAGTTTAAGCCACCAGGTCTGGAACTCAAACCGTGGTCGACTACATGGGAGTCCAGTGACAGCCACTACGCCAACTGCTGGTCCCTCGTCAGCATTTTAGTAGGTATTACAGCCTTTGAAAATTTAGAATAAGGAAAAGACCCAAAGATAAAGCTTCAGGTCCATAATACAAAATTATATAATTTTTTGAATTAGTTATTTTTTAGATGTTTTAGATACCTCCAAAGCTCAAGGAAATTGGAGCTTTAAAAATTGATAATTCTTCTAGAAAATTCTGCATAGGTATAACTTCAGGAAATTTTAAAGTATTCCCTGTATTAATTGAGAAACTTAACTTTCTTCAGTATACTCTTACTTTCAACAATGCTAGATGATCTTGCTTATTTTATAGCCATGTAAAAGAATTTAATTTTGGAGTATATAGGGAATGCATAAACAAATTTCAAAGCTAGGATGCATATTCTCTTTATTAAGATTAAACTATTGCTATTTGCTAAACATTTTAGACCACATCGAAAGTATAAACGTGATCCAACAAGAGTATGTTTAGAGATTGGAAAAAATAGGTATTCAAATGACGAGATACTGAGAAGCCAGCTTGAAAGAGAAAACACATGACCTTGAGATTTGTTTATTCTTTTTTTTTAGGATTATTTTATTTAACTTTATTTAATTTAAATTTAACCAGAGAGACAGAGAGAGGGAGGGAAAGTGAGAAAGCAAGCTCCCAGGTCCCAGACTCAAACCACAGTCTGTCGTGTGGGAGTCCAGTGTGGCTTAAAGCACCACACCTCCTGCCGGCCCCAAGATTTGTTTATTCTTGATTGCACTGGATGGTAGAATGGTACTGAGTTTCAGACAGGCAAATATAAATTAAAATAAGGGCCTGCTACCAACTAGATGTATCTGTATTGGAAATGGCTGCCTTAGAAGGGCCTTGAAATTAATGGGAAAAACTCAATCACTAAGATTTAAGGCATTAAAAATGAAGAAAATCAACACTTCACCTTGAACAAATCCTTGCCTTTAAGATATAAGGCATTTGTACTAACAAAAATTTTTGACTCTGGGAAATGGGAGAGAAATTTCTGGATTTTTTTTTAGAACAGTTTCTTTACTGTATATGAACATATTTTTAGCAGAGCTAACAATATTGAAAGAAGATATTTTGAGAGGCTCAAGATCAAGGTTTCCAGAAGCATTTGTCATTTGCCTGAGACATAAAATAATAAAAATGTTAATAAAAATACTAGAGCTAGGAACATTATTAAGTATTTCTAAAAGCATCAGTTTAGTAAGCACTTCAAGAAAAATTCCTTTTTTAAAGGCTGGTGGAGGGGCCAGCAGATGGCATAGCAGTTATGTTGCTGGATTCCCACATGACTGATTGTGGTTTGAGTCCTGGACTCAGAGGCTTGAAAATCATGCTGGGCTTTGTGTGTGTGTGTGTGTGTGTATTTGTGTGAATGTGCGCGCGAATGCATGTGTGCATGCATGTCCAAAATCCTGGGAGAAAAATGGAGAAGGGATTGCAGTGTGGCCATCCCCCTGGCATTGGGGGTGATTTCTCACTCTCACTGTCTCTTTCTCTCTGGCGAGCACAGACACTCTAAGGCAAATACCTCTTTTAAAAAGTAAATAAACAAAGGCTGGTGGAAAAGCAGTACAGAATTAGGTTACTAAGTAGTCATTTCCTTCAGATTTCAAAGGTGAATAATTTGGATAAGTAGAAAGTGATCAGTTGTGCAAAAATGTTTAATATATGGTTTTGGGGAGAATTGAGTTACACTGCCAAAAGGGCATTCATTGCTGTTAGGATGCTTGGACATTAAGACCAGAGCCATAAATTAGAATGATCACTCTTCAATTTTCTTATAGGTAAATATAGAGGAATTTAACTTTATTTGGAGCTTTTTCTCACCCTACTAGGCACATAAATGTTCAGTTATTTATTAAGTGGAGTTCTCAGGAAGATCAACTTCACTGAAATTGGCAGTGGGTCTAGTTGATTCTGGCATCAGATTTGCAGGAAATACTCATTCTGTGCTATCTTTGCCAGTCTTTTGAGCCTAAATCATTGTTGAGACTTGATTAAACAATGTTATGGCTTGGTTGAGATGGTAATTTTTATGACATTGTTTAGTGTAGGCTCCTTACTTTTTACAGTTGCAAGTACTTTTTAGACTGTTCTGGTTCTTTTCCAAATTATGTATGAGATTCTCGATACGAGAGTTGTAAATAATGAACATCAGCCCTGGCACATTTGTTAATGTATATTTGCTCTTCTGAGAAATAAGTCAATAAATTTTTAGTTTCTCTTGTGTTTTTTTTTTTTTAGTAGAAAACGACCCAAACCAATTAACTTTTTTTTAAGGTTTTGCTATAGGGTATATACACTCACCAGAGAGAAAATGAGAACTCACCCCCTGGGATGCTAGCCATGCCACAATCCCTTCTCCATTCTCCTTTTGGGATTTCAAACACACATGCGTGTTTTTCAAGCTGCCAGATTCGAGACTCAAACCACCAGTCAGCCACCTTAGTCTCCAAGCCACTTTCTGGCCCTCAGACATTTTAATACCTAACCACTAGGATTGTTGATTTTTATTTTTCTTTTTTTGAGAGATTTTTAGTACAGGGCATGTGCACTTGCTGGAGAGACAGGAAGGAAATCACTCCCCAAGGGGTGTGGCCATGTCACAATCCCTTCTCTGTTCTCAGGATTTTGGCATGCACGCAGACGTGCCCATTGTGAGTTTTAAGCTGCTGGGTCCAGGACTTGAAGCACAGTTGGCTACATTGGAGTCCAGTGACATGACCATGATGCCATCCTGATGTCATGTAACTACAAATCAGGATTCAAGCTCAAGCAGTTTGACTGCACAGCTCATGTTCTTAGGAAATCTATCTACACCCTCTGTCCTAGAGCCATCTGGCAGGGGAGCCAAAACTATATAAAAAGCTGTAAAGGGTTCAAAATGATAGTGGCAAGTTTGTTTTCAGGTAGCACCTTTAATCTCTAAGGTGCTTTTAGTTTTGGGTTTTGTATTTTTTTTAAGAGATTTTTGCTATAGCGCAAGTCTGCTCACCAGAAACACACAGAAAGCAAAAAATCATCCACCGGGGGGGGGGGGGGGGGGGACAGCCATGCCGCAATCCCTTCTCCATTCTCCTGTCAGCATTTTGGACACGCACATGCACCCAGTATGTTATAAGCTGCCACATTCAGTACTAAGTCCATGATCAACTGTTCAGGAGTCCAGGAAGGTAACCATTATGCCATCTACTCGTCCTTAGTTTTAAGACATTGCTTTTTTTTTTTTTTTTTTTTTTTTCCCAAAAA
>NW_006159479.1:852749-855010 GCF_000334495.1 Tupaia belangeri chinensis | reverse complement strand
TGCTGTGCCACTGTGGCTGGCTCCATTGTTTCATTGTCTTTTTTAAGAATTATTTTGTGGGACCAGCAGTTAGCATAGTGGCTATGTCGCTGGACTCCCACATAGTTGACCGCGGTTTGCATTCCGGACCCAGTGGCTTAAAACTCAGGCCGGGCACGTGTGAGTGCGTGCCCAAGATCCTGAGAAGAGAATGGAGGAGAAGGGATTGCGATGTGGCCATCCCCCCTGGGAGGTGATTTCTCGCTTTCTATCTCTCTGTCTGTCTCTGTCTTTTTGGCGAGCACTCGCACCCTATAGCAAAAACCTCTCCAAAAAAATAAATAAATAAAAGAATTGTTTAACTTTATCCATTTATTTATTTTCATTTGACCAGAGAGGAATAGAATGAGAGAGAGAGAGCGAGCGAGAGAGAATGAGAAAGCAAGCCATCAGGTTCAGAACTCCAGCCGTGGTCGGCCATATGGGAGTTCAGTGCCTTTAACCACCACGCCACCTGGCAGCCCTGATTGTCTTATCTAAACTTCATAACCATCAGAGTTCAGGTCATCACAGACTAATTGCTCTCATTGCAACAGAAATTAGGAACATAAGTTCACTTGCCAGATGTTACCCTAAAAGGAAAACCCTATTGGAGACTAATGACTGATACTTTTACAAGTTTTTAAAATTTTGCCAAAGGGTGCATGCACTTGCTGGAGAGTAGGAATGTGAGAAAGCACACCCCATGGGACATCACATTGCAGTCCTTTCCCCATCTCCCTCCTTTTGAGATTGGGCACACACACCTGCCTGTTGTGTTTTTCAAGCCAACAGGTCCAGAACTGAAACTAGTTAGCCATGTGAGGTGCAGCTGACCACCACCATGCCACAGGCTGGTCCATTTTCACAACTTGTTAAGAGACTGTCTTAAAGATAGATTTGGGGCCAATAGATGGCATAATGGTTATGTTGCTAGACTCCCATGTAGGTGGCCATGGTTCAAATGCTGGACCCGGTAGCCTCAAACTAATGTTGGGCGTGTGTGCTTACATGCCCAAAATCCCAAGAGGAGAATGGAAGAGAGGGGCTTACAGAATGGCCATCTCCCCTGGGGCATGATTTCTCACTTTCTGTCTCTGTCTCTCTGGTGAGTGCATGTGCCCTGTAGCAAAAATCTGAAGAAAAAAAAAATGTATATATGTATATACACTAAGCATGAGTTGTCTTCTCAAGTATTCTATTATGATACTACCGTCTGTCCCACTGCCAAGGAAGGCATACTTATGGAAGAATGTTTTGGTAATATCAGAGATTTCGTGTGTATGTGCCCATCTTTTTTTGTATGTATTTGTGGTTCATAAATATACAAGCAGATACATACATTAAATCAGAGCACTTAATATAATAGCATACTCCTTGAGAAAATGACTTTTGTCCAGCTGGGCAGAGTTAGTTTATATAACCTGTGGGTCATGGTTGTTTCTAAGATACTAACATCAAATATCAAATGTCATCTATACTAAAGAAACTGTCCCTCTATGGAAGCTCATCACAATCTAGGAGAGAAAATATACCTTTGTAACTTAAAAACCTGCAAACCAAACAATATGATTAAGTTGTAAGCTTATATTGGACCTATGTTTTTTTAGTGTTTCATATTGATTTAAAGAATTACACTTCTCACAAGGCTTAGTAATCACTAATTTCATTCTGCCTCAGTAATTTCAGGTAGTTTACCACATTTCTATTTAGCCATCAGAAATCTCAGGTATCACCTCAGAAGGGCAAATCCCCACCTCCACATACATATATACATAGAAAATTAATAACTCCCTTCTCTGTACTATCATCCTTAATAGTTTTATGATCATTTGTGTTACAACATACTGTGATTATATTTCCGATTAGCTTGTGAACCTGACAGGCTTGAGCACAGAAACTCTTAGCTCATCTTGTGACTAGTATAATAAGTAGAGTTGATAACCTCACATACCACTGAGTAATGCCTTAGTTCCTTTACTTTTAAATCGAATATATTCTATAAATATTAGTATAGTTACTCACTTAAAAGCAACTCATTGGTCAAATAGCTAGAAATCTTTTCAGTAGAATTCTCCCAGGCTCAATTAGGTCAAATTTATTTATAGATCACCACCACAGCTTCATTGAGGGTTCTGAGAGGAAATAAACACAAAACAGTACTTGCCCAGTAATGTAGTTTTACGTGTGAAATAAGTCTTTGTAAGGGCTGGAAGCCAGGTTTTCTTTTCTTTTTTTTTTTT
>NW_006159479.1:824555-852405 GCF_000334495.1 Tupaia belangeri chinensis | reverse complement strand
CCGCAATCCCTTCTCCTCCATTCTCCTCTCAGGATCTTGGGCACACACGCACACGCGCCTGGCGTGAGTTTTAAGCCACCGGGTCCAGGACGCGAACCGTGGTTGACTATGTGAGAGTCCAGCGACATAGCCATTACGCTAACTGCTGGTTACCAAGACAGGTTTTCTTTATGTCAAAATCCTCCCCTCATTCTCCCAAGTAGCTGGAACTAGAGGAATGTCACCATAACCATATGGCTCTTTATTTCTCATTGAGATGACATGCTAGTTGAAGAACAAATTTTGCAAAGATAAATTTGTTACGTCCTAGGTAACAAAGACAAGAGAAACTTTGACAGTATATCAAATGTAAATCTTAAGAAAAATGGATTCCAGCAAAATAAGATGTATTCTCAAATGTTCTTTTTGAGATGTTACTATGGCAGTTAGGAATTCAGTTAGCTTTACTACCATCTCAAGATTCAGAGCTTTAGAAAGGATTAGATAAATTTTAAAGTGTTAAAAAGTATTCTGCTTTTCCTGCTACATCACTCATCTGATTAACTCTGTTTTTTTCTCAGTTGATTGAGACAGCTTCAAATCCAAATCAACCTGACTTGGGCTTATGAATTCATTTTAGGTTATATTCAAGAATCCAGCCAAAGGGGCCAGCAGGTGGCATAGTGGTGGTAGTGGTACTGGTCTCCCACGTGGTCGAGCACGGTTCCAGTGTGTGTGTGTATGGAGAAGGGATTGCGGCATGGCCACCACCCCTTCACTCCCACCCCCAATGATTTCTCGCTTTCTGTCTCTCTGTCTCTGTCCTTCTGGTGAGTGCATGTGCCAGAAAGCAAAAATCTGTGTGTGTGTGTGTGTGTGTGTATAAAGACCCCAGCCAGAACAGCAGTTTATAACTTCCTCTTTCGTTCTGCCTCAGGAAGAAACAGTTTTAACTTGCATTTGTCTCACCAGGATCTTAGAGTGTGACTCCTTTTCCTTGCACTGCATTTGTGTTACTGCTAATTTCCTAGATTCCTAACTGCCTGCCTGCCCAAACTCAGAGTCCTCAGCCACTGGATCCTGCCTGCCTAAATCCATAGCATTCAGATGTTTTGCCCTGCCTTTGGAGTTCATCTGGGTTTTGGACTACTTTTATTTGAGGACCCAACTGTATCTACAAATTAAGCCATTCATGTAGAGGTCTAAAGTAATTGAGAATTCAACCCCCCCCCTTTCTTTATTTTTTAGCTAAATTTACTTTTCATCTTGTTTTGTAATCTTTTACATAAAGCTGTGCTACTTTAATTTTCATAATTTTATGTTTAGAATGTGTAATTTTACAACTCATATATCTTAAACTAATTTCCTTGCATACATAAGGAAAATAGTAAACTCTCTGAAAATATCTCATACATAGTAGATATCCAGGATCTGTTTTTAAAACCTTTGATACATAGTACATATCTAATATCTATTTTGCAAACATATCTGGTAAACAGGTATGCAATATGTATTAATATTGAATGATTAATAAACCTGATTTATTTAGTATGGTGATTTTAAGAGATAGATTTATTTTTAATTGCCAGAGAGCACACACACACTTGCCAGAGAGAAACAGAGAAAGAGAGAAAGCATTCCCTAAATGGGACAAGGTCACACCACAATTTGTTTTCCATTTGTACATCCTGTCAGGACTTTAGGCATGCACACACACATTGCCAGCATGTTTTTCAAGCTACAGAAGTCAGAATTTTTTTTTTTTTTTTTTTTTTTGGAGAGGTTTTCGCTATGGGACACCTGCGCTCGCCAGACAGAGATAGAGACAGAAAGCCAGAAATCACCCCCAAGGGGGGATGGTCACGCCACAATCCCTTCTCCTCCATTCTCCTCTTGGGATCTTGGGCATGCACGCACATGTGCCCAGCGTGAGTTCAAGCTTCCGGGTCTGGGACTTTGGGCATGCACGCACATGTGCCCAGCGTGAGTTCAAGCTACCGGGTCTGGGACTCAAACCACAGTCAACTACATGGGAGTTCAACAACCTAACCATTATGCTACCTCATTTAATTGTACATCTTTGTGGGATGCAATATGGATTTTCAAAGCAGTCATTCAATATGTGATAATCAAATCAAGGATACTGCCATATTAATTTTCAGCTAAGAACACATGTGTACCTTGAATTTCAGAATTTTTAAAATTCTGTTATCAACGATCTTAAGAGCCTTCTCTTAAGAGAAGGTTTCAAGGTGTCTGCTTTTTTTGCGTTTTCTTTTGTTTTTTAGTTTTGCTATAGGTCATGTGCACTAGCCAGAGAGAGGGATAGATGGATCATTTCACCTCCATTCTCTCAGGATTATGGGCACATGCACACATACCTGGCATGATTTTCAAGCTGCCAGATGTGGGACCTGAACCATGAAGTCAGCCATGTGGGATCTAGCACCTTATCCACCATGGTACCTGCTGGCCTAGTGTTTGCTTTTAATAGACAATATACACACACATATATATACTTTTTTTTGAGAGAGGTCTTCGCTATAGGCCGCATGCGCTAGCCAGAGAGACAGAAAGAGAGAAATCACCCACCCAAGGGGGATGACCATGCCACAATCCCTTCTCCTCCATTCTCCTCTTTGGATCTTGAGCATGCACTCACACATGCCTGGCGTGAGTTTAAGCCACTAGATCCTGGACTCAAACCACAGTAAACTATTTGTTTCTCTTACCCTTTGTCTGACACCTTGACTATATGAGACATAGTTAACAAAAAAGAAAACTATTTTTGTTAATAGTTTTCCCACTGTAACTTGGAGAAAGTGAGATACTGTAAGTGGAAAAATAATAAGTGTTTTGGGGACCAGCAGGTGGCATGGTGGTTGAGGGCGCTGTACTCCCACATGGCCAACTGCAGTTCGAGTCCCAGACCTGGTGGCTCCCTTTCTCATTTTCCCTTTCTCTCTCTCTTCCTCTCCCTCTCCCTCTCTGATGAAATTTAAAAAACAAACAAATAAATAAATAGAAACTTCAAATAATTCTTTAAAAAAATAAGTATTTTAAAGTTCTCTAGAACAGGACATTGAATTGGTGGGGCAGTCTGGAGCTGAATGATTTCTTGGATCATCAGAAAAGACATGATGTATTTTTCTGTTTTTCTGTGCAAAAATCTGTCATGATTTTTCCAACGACCCAATGGTTTAATAAAGTTTACTGTCATCTTAAACCTTGTTTGAATATCTTCTAAAGGATTCATAAAAATCCCAATATTTTAGTATATTTTCTTGCCTTAATAGAGTATGCTGAATACTTTTGAATTTTATGAATGAGGATCTTATTAACAAGTCTTACACAATATTATGTAATATACTACAGGTATAGAAATTTAAACAGTTGTGCTGAATGTGCTCAAAGTTACCTAAAACCCTGAGGGTGTATGATCACAATTATTTTTAAGTAGTGGGACCAGCAGTTAGCATAATGGCTATGTCGCTGGACTCCCACGTAGTTGACTGCGGTTCGCGTCCTGGACCCGGTGGCTTATAATTCACGCCGGGCGCGTGTGCATGCATGCCCAAGATCCCGAGAGGAGAATGGAGGAGAAGGGATTGCGGCGTGGCCATCCCCCCTGGGGGGTGATTTCTCACTTTCTGTCTCTCTGTGTCTCTCTGTCTGTCTGGCGAGCGCACGTGCCCTATAGCGAAAACATCTCAAAAAAAAAAATTTTTTTTTAAGTAGTATGCAAGTGACTGATTCAGGGTAACTAAGGATTCAACTTAAAGAATTCCAGTCTCTTTTAAGCAAAATTTCACATTATTCTAAACTGAACGAAATGATAATGTATTCATGATTTCGCTACATATTTAAAAGATGCACACTCTAAAGGATTCAAATTACAAAGCTTTTCCGTTATAAACTGTTGCTTGTAAGCAAGGACATATACTGTTAATCTTTCCTAGTGCCAGAAGTTATTTAAGAGAGAGGGGACTGAGTTTCCAAAATGATTACTCGATTTCATCATGGTTGTATAAGGGATAGAGTAGGTCATTTTATTCATATGCAAACATGTTTTTAATAGTGTGATATAATCTGAGATTGTGATCATTTGAGGTTTCAAATTTTGTATTTGAAAATATAATTTTGTTTCATCAAATAGTTATTAGTAGACCAGCAGTAATGGCCTACTAATATGGTGGCACAGCAGTAGTGAAGCACTCCATGTACTTTAAAGCCACATAAGAGTCCTGGGCTCATGGCGTGGGTTCTTCTTGTGCTCTCTGGGCATATGCGTGCATGCCTGTGGTCGTGGCTGGCTGTGGCTGGATTATGTTGCTACGATCCTTTCAGTACCTCTCTGTCTCTGTCTCTGTCTCTCTCATAAAGGATATAAACTTTGAAAACTAGTTATGTTTGAAATACTACTTTAAAATGCCTTAAGTTTTCTATATGAAGTTTTCAAGTAAAACAGTCGTTATTACTAAGGACCTGTTCTATTCCTAACACTTCACTAAAGTCTATAAAAGATGGTCCCTGTAGGACCAGTGGATGGCATAATCGTTATGTTGCTAGACTCCCACATAGTCAATCGTGATTCAAGTTCCACACCCGATGGCTTAAAACTCATGCCAAGCACGTGTGCTTGAGTGCCCAGAATCCCGAGAGGAGAATGGGGGAGAGAGGATTGTGGCGTGGCCATTCCTCCTAGGAGTGGGGGGTAACTTCTCACTTTCTGCCCCTCTGTCTTTCTCTCTCTCTCCAGTGAGCACACGTGCCCTCAAAAACTCCTGTTTAAAAAAAAAAAAATGGTCCCTGCCAGCAAAGAAATTTTAACCTAAATGGGAATATTATACTAACATACAAAAAAACACTAGAGAATAATGGAATGTAAACTCTGTCATGCTAACTTATAGTAAGAGCTAAAAGGAAATGTGGACTTAGACTCAGAGAGAAGACTTAAAAGAGCTAGAATACAAGCTGGGCTTTAAAAATGGATAAGATTGGTTAGATCAAATGAAAGAATGATAAGACTTTCGAGTGCATAAAACAACATCAATCAAATATTGTTTAGGAAGGAGTAGATATTGTAGGTTAAAGGTAGAAAGTAAGTATTAAGAGAACAGGGAAATTAACCATGTTTGAAATGATTTTCCTTCCTTTGTAAAAGTTGCCCTCATTTCTAATTGAAGAAAGCAAGGATATTTAGATTGCTTGCAGCTCTTTCAGAACCAAAGTGTGATGCTTTAAAAAAAAAAATTGTAAAAAAAAACTTGTAAGAAATATTGGAAGGAAATCTAGGCTTATTTAAGAGAAGTTTACCCTAAACAATGAAAGGGTCTATGACTCTTAACTCAGCATATGATGTGAGAAATTTTGAAAGAGTTGCAGAGTAAAAATTCTATCCATGGTCTTTTTTGCCCTAAGAATGGGAATGATTGTAAATTAACACTATAATACTCTTGTTAAACAAAGAGAATAATTGTTTTCTAAACTTCTGATTTTCATCCAAGCCTTAGCTCAAGTTATTTACTCCTGGAATGTTCTTTCCCTTATCTTCAACTGTCTGAATTATCTTATACCACCAATCCCCTACATGAAATTTTCCCAGTTGATTTTTCCCCCTCAGGTGAAAAATACTATTTATCTGTTTTATGCTTCTATACCTGACTAAAACAATTGATAAACCCTGCCTTATGTGAAGCAGTTGCCTTATGCGTCAATGTATACTCTGCAAATGACCATTGGCTGCTAAAAATCAGCAGTAATACCAAGTTTGGAAAGGCTGAATAAATACCAGCCAGGTAAATATAGAAATACTCAGGCTTTGTCCTAGTAATATAGGAGGTCTCTACCTTTTGCTTCTTCACCTATCAGGGACCCTCTCATTCTATGCTACCTATTAACATTGATGCCTCAAGTCTTACCTACCTTAAAGTGTCATTTTTTAACTGAAGCTTGTCGGTGGGGGTGACTAGTCAGGCCTGTGAAATTTTGTTCTCTCTTTTTGAGGGCCTTTCAATTATCTAATCTATCATTTCTAAGCTTTCCAGTGGAATGTGAAATACCACAAAACCTAACTGTTAATCTGTTGGACTTTAGTGTCTCTGAGGAGATAAGAGATGGTAGTAGAATGCAATATCCTTACATTTAAAAGATTTTTTAGGGAACCAGCAGTTAGCATAATGGCTATGTTGCTGGACTCCCACGTAGTCGACCGCGGTTCATGTCCTGGACCCGGTGGCTTAAAACTCACACCGGGCGCGTGTGCATTTGTGCCCAAGATCCTGAGAGGAGAATGGAGGAGAAGGGATTGCGGCGTGACCAATCCCCCCTGGGGGGTGATTTCTCACTTTCTGTCTCTATGTCTCTCTGTCTGTCTGGTGAGCACACGCGCCCTATAGTGAAAATCTCCGCAAAAAAAAAAAAAACAAAAAACTTTTTAACCCAGCTTGGTGGCACAGCTGAAAGCAAACTGAAATGTAGTGTGAGAAGCCACATGGCTAACTGCAAGTCTGGAAGGCCCAGGACAGCTTTTGCCCAAGATCCTGATGAGCTACAGGGCTGGGGAAGGGGAATCATGGGGGAAGAGACCCTGTTGAAAGTGCTTTTTTAAACATAATTTTTATTTCATTTGACCATTATTATTATTTTACATTCAATCACTGTATATTATTATAGCATATAAATGAATTTTCCCAGCATGAATACCCTATAAATTAGTCCAAAGATATTACCGCATATATTATCAACAGATAATTTTCCATTTTTGTGTCCCTTAAATTTTTTACTTCCTTTCCCCCTTGATTCCCTCCCTCTTACCCTCCCCCATTATCCACCCTCCTCCCACTCTCTCTTTAGTATTAACAGTTATTCTCCATGCTTTTATACCTTCCAATCTTTCAGTTTCTGCCATAGAGTGTAAACACTCGGTGTATATTGAATGGGGACATACAATGCATCTCTTTCATAGTCTGGCTTGCTTCACTTAGCAGTAAATCTTCCATATTCATCCACTTCCTTTCAAAAGCCAGGGTTTTGTTGGTTTTTTTATGGCTAAGTAGTATTCCATAGTGTATATGTGCCACTTTTTCAACCCATTTATCTGTTCGTGGATGTTTGGGTTGGTTCTATGTTTTAGCAGTTGTGAATAATGCTGCAGTAAACATGGGTGTACAAGTACCTTTCTGACTGAATATATTCCTATCCTTTGGGTAGATGCACAAGAGTGGAATTGCTAGATCATATGGTAGTTCTATTAGGTCATCAGAAAAGTCATGGTGTATTTTTCTATGCAAAAATGTGTCATGACTTTTCTGACAACCCCATATTTGTAGGTCTTTGAGGATCCTCCATATTGTTCTCCATAGTGTCCGTACATTCCCACCAAAAGTGTACAAAGGTGCTTCTCTCTCTTTCTCTCTAGGCCTGGTAGAGGCTGCCTCTGTCTCTTCCTCATGTAAAAAAAAAAAAAAAAAAAAAAAAAACGCTTTCAAGAAACACTATTTCAAGACCAGCAGTTAGTGTAGTGTAATGGCTATGTCACTGGACTCCCATGTAGTCAACTGCGGTTCAAGTCCCAGACCGGTGGCTTGAACTCACGCTGGTTGCATGTGCACGCATGCCTAAGATCCTGAAAGGAGAATAGAGGAGAAGGGATTGCAGCATGGCCATCCCCCCTGGGGGGTGATTTCTCACTTTCTATCTCTCTGTCTCTCTCTGTCTTTCTGGCAACCACACATGCCCTATAGGAAAAACCTCTCAAAAAAAAAAAAGAAAAAAGAAACACTATTTCCATAATCACACACATAAAACTTTAAGGTGCTTCTGAATGCCTGTGCTTACTGGAGCCATACTGAGTTAACAATTTTGTAAAAGACCAACCAAATCACACCAAAAAAATCTTGCAGATATCTAAGAAAGTGAGGAAATCTGTGGATCAAATATGTATTTTTGTTTACTAATAGGGTATTTGTTTAAAGTCCTTTATAATGGGATAGAATTTGTTCTTATGTACCCATAGAGCTTTTATATAAAATCCATAAGATCTTTATGTCTGTGTTTTAGAACTTGGTGTATAAATTACATTTCTTGAAAAGTATTATTGCTGTTGGTTTAGGTTTGAGGGTGCTTGGTGTATTATTATATTTACCATTTCGCCAAGCAAGAGTCTAGAATTCAACAATAAAACAGTGGTTCCAATAGCAAAGTAGTTTCCTTTCTATATTGATTTGCTTTATGACCTGTTTTCCAGGTGCGAATTTTGATACTACCACTTCCTTCTCCTCCCCCCTTAATTGAGAACTCACTAAACCATGAGTACTTAGACCTGTGGAGAAGAGGCTGATGCTAAAGCAGAAAACACACTGCTTGTTTAGAGTGCCTGACAACAGCTCACTTTAGTACAGGGCAATAAATGCCACATGAGATGAACCCCTTAGCACAAAACTGTAACTAACTTTGAGGGTACTCACAGGGGAGCTGGACAGTTTCATTTGACTCAATAATCTGCTTGCAAATTAAGACATGGACAGTTGTTTCGATTGACTCAATAATCTGCTTGCAAATTAAGACACATGGGTTGTCAAGTAGTGGACTTTCCTAGTTTGTATTAAGAACTTAAGCCAAAATAGAATGCAGCATTCACCAAAAAGTAACCTGTGATCTGTGCCATAAGACCTGATACAAAAGTTATATGAATTTGGATAGTTAGGTTAAAACTAAGTTATTAAGCCTGTTTCGATTGACTCAATAATCTGCTTGCAAATTAAGACACATG
The DNA here is from genome assembly GCF_000334495.1 of Tupaia belangeri chinensis. Lineage (NCBI taxonomy): Eukaryota > Metazoa > Chordata > Mammalia > Scandentia > Tupaiidae > Tupaia > Tupaia belangeri. Next base: position 843,653 of record NW_006159479.1, on the reverse strand, counting down.
GGTTGTCAAGTAGTGGACTTTCCTAGTTTGTATTAAGAACTTAAGCCAAAATAGAATGCAGCATTCACCAAAAAGTAACCTGTGATCTGTGCCATAAGACCTGATACAAAAGTTATATGAATTTGGATAGTTAGGTTAAAACTAAGTTATTAAGCCTTTCCCTGGAAAACCAGTTAATATTGCAAGGAATAGAGATTTTATAGCCTTTTGAAACAAAATCATGAAAGTTAACTTTTTGGAAGTTAAATGTACCAATACTATGCTTAGAAATTTCTGAGAAATCAAGTCTGGGGGCAAGGAAGCCGGGTATGTGACTATTGTAATATGAGGGTACAGAAAGCCTGAACAGAATAGTGGCAGTGGTGGGGCCAACCAGTGGCACAGAGGTAATGCAGCTGGGGCCTCCTTGTGCTGGGTTTGCATATATGCCTATAATTTGAGGCTTGGGGTAAATCAGAGTGTAGGAGCCCTGCTGGGTGTGTATCTCTCTTAAGAAAAAAAAATTTTCAAAAATAGTTGCAGGGCCAGTAGGTGTAACTGCTGGGGCACTGGACTCCCACATGGGTCAGCTCAGGCCCAGCAAGTTGATACTCATGCTGATGTATGTGCATGGGTACCCAAAATCCTGAGAGGAGAATGAAGAAGGGATTGCAGTGTTGGCATCCCCACACCACCCCCTCCAGGGGGTGATTTCTTGTTTTCTGTCTCTCCAGCAAGCACACACACCCAATACCAAAAATCTCTTAAAAAAAAAAATAGATCATGGTAGGTAGGCTAAAAAGGTGTAAAAATTGTAGGTTTTCTATCCTGGAAAAGAGTGGTGGTATCACTGAAAGAAAGGCAACAATTAGCAAAAACTAATTTAAGAAGGAAAGATGTTGCATCCCACTTTTGTAATATGGAATTTACGGTGGTATTTAGGCATTCTATTAAGATTCCCTTGATTAAAGGTTGCAGGATATACAGAACTAGAATTCTATGTAAAAGTCAGGCTAGAGAGGTAGATTTGGCATCTATTCCTATAAAGCTGATAGAAGGGTGGACAAGCTAACTGAAGCTCTTTAATTAAAGACAATGTATGCCCTTTTTTTAAAAAAAATGTATATAAACATTCACATTTATTAAACTATTTTATTAGGTATGTAATCTTAAATAAACATTTCCAAAATTAAATTCTCTCCCTTTTTTACTTAGAGTGTCATATCTCAGGCTTGTCTCTGTAAGAAAATCCTCACACTTGTATCATTTATGAGAGTTAATGACTAAAATGGGTTAATACTGTTGAACCTTACCTTCTTTTTTTAATATAACAAAGATCTTTCCTAGTATTAGACTGAGGAATGAAATTGAGAAGTTCAAGTCTAAATAATTCAGTCAGTTAAAACTTTATAAAATTGACATGACTTTCATTTCTCCAGTGGAAAGGCAAGTAATTGAATTGGGGGAAGTATGCCGGTCTCCAGTTTCAAGAAACAGTACAGCACAAAGACCTGGCATTCTGGTGAAGAGCTATAATAATAAACAGAAATTTGAAAACCAGGAAGACAAGTTTTCCAAGAGTGCAACTTTGGCATTTCAAAGGAGATTTAATAAGAAATTCCGGAAGATGGCCAAAAATAGGTTTAGATAATTGAGATTCCTTATTTGAATACTTGTTTTTGATAGAGAAACACAAGAGGAAATGAAGGTGCTGTCTGTCTGAAACTTTTTCTCCCCCTAAATTGGGTTTGCATCTGAAGAAGCCTATCAAAAAAAAATAATAAAATAGGAATTTAGCATTACTTAAATTGTAGCAGTGCTTAGCAGCATTTACAGTGTAGGAGCCTAAAAAGTGACCAAAGCAACAGTTGTATTTAAATTAATTGAAAAGTAAATATTTTAATTTCATAGGAACAAACTTTGTTCTGTAGGCTTCTAGTTTATAAAGTCAGTCTCTTTGTTTACCCAGTTATTATCATGAAAAGTACCTTTTCATCATTAGACAGAAATATGTCACTCTATCTTTAATTTTAATATGTTCTATTTTAATGATATATAAGGAAAGGAAAAATGTTCATCTACATTTCAGAAAAAGCCTTTAAAAACCTGGGTATTGGGACCAGCAGGGCTTAATGGTATGTCGCTGGATTCCCACATAGCTGACCATGGTTTGAGTCCCAGACCCAACAACTTAAAGCTCACACTGGGCACATATGCCTGAGTGTCCAAAATCCCAAGGGGAGACTGGAGAGGGGATTGCAGCATGACTATCCCCCCGGGTGGTGATTTCTTACTTTCCGGCTCTCTAGCAAACTCATGCCCCCTAGCAAAAATCTTTCTGAAAAAAAAAAAATAATAAAAAAAAATGGGTAATGTATCTTTTGGATATATCAAGCTTTTTTGGGCCATTTTGCCTTAATCCTCAAACAATTTGATTAATTCAAATTGGATTAAGTAGTGTACCTACTACCTTATATTGGGTTATCCAGATCTGGGAATGACTTTTTCTATAATTCCTTCCTAGATACATCTGATTTATATGCCTAGTCTACTGACTTCTGCTGTCTTTCCATGACTCCTACATTATGGAAGTAAGTGAAGATTTAATACCAATTCTAGTCATGTGACATTCATTCTGAATATATATTCTCTCAACGTTTCTTTAATTACTAACCACTGTTGTAGCATTAATGTTTTTTAGCAAATTATGTATATTCTGATTTTGGCTGGCCCGTTTTACTCTACTTAAATGTATAATTTTATCTAACATTCAACAAGTTAGTACTCCTGTATATATTTATATCTCATTTCTATGTGGTATATACCAAAGTAAATTTCTAATAGAAAATGCTTTTTTCTTAGTTTATAACTTGAATCAATTCTTTCAGACTGGATTATATATACTTATCCATCTTTGAATTTACTATGATTCTTGTTTTTCCCACTGTCTGTTCACTAAGACTATAGCTTTCAAAGATTTCAGTTTAGTTTCATTGAGCCTGACAGACACTTGGCACAGCAGGAGAACGTAAAGACATATAAAGCATAGTCCCAGTCCTCATCTTAAAAGAATTTGTGGAGTCTCTCTTTTACTCTTTTTTTTGGGGGAAGGGGGGAGGGTTTTTGCTCTAGTGCGCCTGTGCTCACCAGAAAGACAGAGAGACAAAAAGTGAGAAATCACCCCCCTTGGGGGAATGACCATGTAGCAATCCCTTCTGCTCCATTCTTCTCTCAGGATCTTGGGCGCACGCACATGCTCCTGGCGAGTTTGAGCCGCTGGGTCCGGGACTCAAAACGCAGTCGACTACATGGGAGTCCAGTGACATAGTCATTACACTAACTGCTGGTCCCTGGAGTCTCTTATTTAAAAAAGGGCAAGACAGACCTCTCCTATTTGGCTTCCTACTCTGCAACCGAAAGAAAGTCAAATACTTTCCCTAAGTATTATGAAATGATGAAGAGTAACATGAAATAAAAAGTTGGTATTTAGTATGTTTTAACCAGATGATAGGATAAAAAAAAAAGCCATTTGTCTTAATGATTTCTGGATTTTAGGTATTAATACGAAGTCTGAATGTATAGAGAATTACCTATCTAAAAGCCCTATGAGATTAGACAAATCTTAGGCACATTTCAGTTTTGAGAGTAAAGTCCTATTTATTTTGCTACATGTTTTGTTGTGTTTTTATTCTGTGCTGTGCTTAATATTCACTTCTGATTTAATTCATGTAAAATCTTAGCTTTTATCCATTGAAAGATTTTTTTTCTTATTTATTTTAATTTGATGAGAGAGAAAGTGAGAAAGCAAGCCACCAGGTCCAGGACTCAAACCACGGTCAGCCATATGGGATTCCAGCGCCCTTACCCACCACTTGCTGGCCCCCAATTAAAAGATTTTTGAGGGGCCACTCAGTGGCATGGTGGTTAAGGTGGCTGGATCTCACATATCTGATTTCAGTTTGAGTCCTGAGCCCACCAGCTTTAAAAACACTGTTGGCATGTGTGCACGCATGTCCAAAATCCTGAGGGAAGGAATTAAGTCATGGCCATCCTCCTGGGGTGATTTCTCACTTTCCCTATTTCTCCCTGGCAAGTGCATAGCCCTTTAGCAACCTAAAAAAGAATAAAATGACGGGAACCAGCAGTTAGCGTAATGGCTATGTTGCTGGACTCCCACATAGTCTACCATGGTTCGCGTCCCGGACCCAGTGGCTTAAAACTCACGCCGGGCGCTTGTGCGTGCGTGCCCAAGATCCCAAGAGGAGAATGGAGGAGAGGGGATTGCGGCATGACCATCCCCCCTGGGAGGTGATTTCTCGCTCTCTCTGTCTCTCTGTCTGGCGAGCGCACGCACCCTATAGCAAAAAGCTCTCAAAAAAATAAGAATAAAATGACAATGGAAAAAATTTTTGAGATTGGATCTATCTCATAGTTCAGATAATTACTAAAGCATTTTAGATATTTTTAATGAAATTTGTATATAACTTTTCAGCCATAACAGGCCCAACATAAAGCCTAATAATTCTTGGTGGAGTTCTGTGGCAAAGCTGGTGGATGATTTTTTTAAAAAATTTTACTTAAATTGTTGATATTCTAGGAATCTTAAATATTTTAAATATATTTTCATCTCCTCTATTTCCTGAGCTTTTTGTTTAAAAACACTTAATTTGATGCCACTTGCTCTCATCCCATGAGTTCTTTGGTTCTAGGGAGGTAATAACATTTCCTAAATTTTTTTGAAAATTTCCTTTTTGTGGTTTCTACCTTGCTAAATAAACTTACTGTTACAGTCCACTTCTCTGGCATAGAGAAGAAAACAGCAGTAGAATATAAGTTTTAGAGTGCTCTTGGAAAAATCTTTCATTACCTCAGCACAAAGATGTGATCACCATCATCTCTCTAATTATGTCACAAAAGCTTACAAAGGAAAGCTGACATTTATCCAATTTAAACAGTATACAAGACAAATTAGAAATAGTTCATAATCCCTTAAACCATGTATTCTTCAAACTGCTTTCTCCTGACCATTTTTTTACTATTTCAGGCTTTTGATTTCAGATATAGTATTTTAAAAAGCAGTCCAAATTCATTATGGCTGTACCATAACCTAAGAACATTTTTTTTCCAAGAGATTTTTGCTGTAGGGTATGTGCACTTGCCACAGAGAAAGACAGAGAGAGAGAGGTAGAAACCAAGAAATCATCCCCTCTCAGGGAGGATGGCCACACCACAATCCATTCTGCGTTCTCCTCTTGGGATTTTGGGCACACATGCACATGTGCCCAGCTTGAGTTTGAAGCCACCAGGTCTGGGACTCTAACTATGGTCAGCTATGTGTCCATCGACGTAACCATTACACCATCTGCTGGTCTCCCTAAGAGCTCTTTAATAGTCACATATATTAAATCCCGGAGTAAAATTCAATACTAGAGCTCCTTTTTAGAAAATCTCTGTAGAGAGAACTTCTAATCATTTACAAGGCAAATTAATTATGCTTAAGAATCATGAACTAAAATCTTTGGTGCCTTATTAGAAATGAAACTGTGTGTGATAGCAAAAGGCTTAACACAGAAGTGAGAAAATAGAGAAGGTCTAACTACTAATGTAACCGTCAAGATTGACAAACCTTGGACCAGCAGTTAGCGTAATGGTTATGTCGCTGGACTCCCACGTAGTCAAGCGCGGTTCACGTCCTGGACTCGGTGGCTTGAAACTCACACCGGGTGCGTGTGCGTGCATGCCCAAGATCCCGAGAGAACGGAGGAGCAGGGATTGCAGCGTGGCCATCCCCCCGGGGGGTGATTTCTCGCTTTCTGTCTTTGTCTGTCTGGCGAGCGCACACGCCCTATAGCAAAAACCTCTCAAAAATAAAAAGATTGACAAACCTAAACATGCCACTTAATGAGTCATACTGGTGCCACTTAATGAGTCATACTGGTGTCTATGAGGTGGACTGATAGGTATATATGATTTGTTAGAACAAAGTTTCCAGTGTGATTGGCCAAGAGAAGATTCTGCTATTTTTTCTTATAATTTAAGTATAATTGACAAAATAATTCAGTCAAGAATTTAGAAGTATCCATGTGAAAATACTGAACTTTCATTTTTTGCCTAATGTACGCAAGTGTTTTAAATTTGCCTATAGTACATCTAACCTATTCCTGTTTTCTTCATACTATATTTGCCTCTCATCCTTTATAAAACAAGACTTTTTTTTTCACGTTTAACATTCCAGTTAGTTGTCCTAGTTATTCTATTTTGAAATGAACAGAAGGAATTTACTGAGATGATGCTGACACGTGTGTCTCCAGATGAAATTATCTCTTAAATAGCTACTAAAATAAGAAACTCAATACACTCTGAAAGTACATTTTCCCTAGTGAATAATATATTTTTGAAAATTGTGATCATCTATCTTCTAAAAGGAACTCTGCACTGTAAACTCACTTTTGAGAAACTTTTGAATGATTGTTTCCATAGGTAATATATTTCCATTAGCTCAATAAAAAGAACATGTTATTTCTAATCTCAAAATTGTTTCCTGCAAATGTGAATGACTAAGAACACATTAATAGCAGTTTAAACATTTCCTGTATTATTCCTTGCCAAACTGTAATTATATTTTGCTTCAGTATTTTTTAACCAGTTATCAGTTTTTAATCTTATCAGCAAGGCACTATGTATATACAGAATTAGTGTTATATAACCTTGCCAGTTATACCCAACTAGTTAAATCACTTGTGACCTATATGTTCGCTGAAAATTCCACACATTTATGAGAAAAAGTATACATATTTTTCCACAAATAGAAACTATATTTCCTCTACTTTGTACATTGTTCTATACCTTTCCCCACTTGTAACATATCTTGACAATCATTGTCAGTTTATAAATTGCTGCCTCAATCATTTTGAGGTAGGGATAATACTTCATTATATGAATCATAACTACCCATCCTATACTAATTAAGCTTATTTCTAATCTTTTGCTGTTAAAATACACTTTCTCACTTGTAAACTACTTGAGAATAAGGATTTTGTTGTTGTTACTGTTAGATTATCAGAGGGATTATATGCTCACTAGAAAGGGAGAGGGAGAAAATACCCCTCCTACTGGGTGTGGTCACACCACACACCTGTCTTTGTTTCTCCTTTCCATCAGGATTTTGGGCATATGCTCACACACCTGGCATGTTTTTCAAGACACTGGGGCCAGGATTCAAACTGGTCAGCCATGTGACATACAGCTCCCTTAAAAAGTAGGCTATACGGACAGACCTGGAATTTTTTTTCCACTTCTCTTCTAATTCTGGAAATTCAGTGTCCAACAGATATTTAAAAGATGTTTTAGAATGAAGTAACTATACTTTTTAACCAATCACTTTTAATCCTAGTATGTACAAAATACATGGTTTTCTTTGAGCTAGTAATTCCTTAGTTGTTTATCCTAATGTTTACAATGACACATATATAATTTTTATGATACTTATAAGAACTATGAAATCAAATTACATGTGTTTTAAATATTGGTAGGGGTTATTCCCAAACTTTTCACCAAATTTAGATACTAATTAGTAGCAAATGTATTATTTTCACCAAGTGTTCAACACAGTACTTTATACATGGTAGTGCTAAAAAGTGTTGAATGGATCAAGAAGCTTAGGGAAGTGAGAAAATAAATCTATACAGAAAAAATAGCTGATCAATATACCTAGAAAAAGAAACAAGGCCTCAGAGAAGAGGTAAAATTGAAAATGGGCCTCCATCTTTTCCATTACCACTAACAGTTACTGACTGACTGCCATGTCACAGGTAAGGTGATGAGCACTTTATCTCCTTTAACCCTTATATATCCTACAGGGGAGATTATCTTTATGCTCTCCATCTGACAGATGAAGTTGAAGCACAGAGAGGTTAAGTGTCTTGCCCATGTCACAGAGCTAATAAATAATTGAGCTGGCACTGAAAATAACCAGTCTAATTCCAGAGTCTTGAGAACTGTGTAAATGCTCATAAGAAAAGTAAAAGAGGCATTGAAAGTAGGAGGAGCATGTGCCAAAGCACCAAGTACATAGTATTGTTTACAGAGCAGCAAGCAGTTCATTGACACTTAAGCACTTTTAGAGCCTGGCTGCCCAGAGATGGCACGAAGATGAGACCAAAAGAGACTGCATACAGGTCTGAGTAACATAACGCCTCGAATACGGAATTTCCAAACAAGAAAATGGCAAGTTCCTTTTATCCTACTAGAGAACAGATAACTTCATCTCTTTTTCTGAGACTGCTCTGGCACAATGGTAGTCTCTGGTTTCGGTGTTTTGTTCATGGTGAGGGCTTCAGGGATTTTTATCCTTTCAAAGCTGTAGCATTCAGCTTTGTCTTCAGAGGATACTGTTCTAGTGCTGACCAGATGGAAGCCTTCTTTTAATAAAGTGTCAATCAGTAAGCCGAGGACATTTGTTCCATTGGCCAATTTTCGGTTATCAGGTTTTATAGAAACATACCTGGGATACACACACAAAAAAAGTAATGATATAGCATCATTTTAAATAACCAGCAAAACCGCACATATGTAGCTGACTTGTAACCTCAAATAAAAGCATACCATTTTTTATCAGATTTTGAGACTTAAAAATTCCAAATCAATAATATCAAGTACTGAATATGAGAGACTTGTTGCTATAATCTCCAGTCATTTCCATTCCAATTTAGGAATATAACTAACATCGATGAGTTTTCAGTGAGAAAGTATTTTCTGAAGCAATGTTAATAAGTAATTAAACTGACTGTATTTTTATATAATTTAACCATTTCCACTTTTCATTTTTAATTTGCTAAATTCAATGTAATTGACTTAGTCAAATGTTTTAATGAACACTGTACATTTACAATTCTCCCCTATCCCTGCTCTAATTTAATAAGTATTGGCACTGACATTATGAACTTCCTTTGTGGCTTATTCTTGTCAAATCCACTTTTTACAGCTGAAATTTTACAGATATAAAATACTAAGATTATGCCAGTTTTTACTCAATAACTGTCCACTGTTGAAGAACAAAACTTGTGGTCAAAAAGCCTCTCGAGTGGAAAGACCAAAACCCATTCCCCAGATAATTCCACAGAACCAATACATATTAATTTGAGAAAAATATATCTTAAGTTTTCAGATTGGCTCTATATTGGCTTTAATAATGTCAATACATCTCCATAAATATAACTTTATTAACTCCTTCATGCCACCAGGGATGCTTTTATTTGATGTCCTCCCACCACTTATTTACGATGTGAAGAAAAGACTTAAGATAGTTCCAGACACTGAAATATCTGTAATGAGTAAAGACACTTGGTGGACCAGCAGGTGGAACACTGGTTGAGGTAACTGGCTGACCACAAGGTTTGAGTCCTGGACTAGGCAGCTTGAGAGACCTTCTGGCATGGGTGCTCATGAGAGGAGAATTGAAGAGAAGGGATTATGCTGTGACCATTCCCCCCTAGAGGGTGCTTTCTCATTTTCTTTCTCTGTCTCTAATGATCACAGGCACCCTATAAAAACAAACAAACAAACAAACAAAAAAGACACTTGGGGACATCCCTAAACTTCTTTTAAGGATCATGACTAAAAATAGTAGGATTACAGCTCACATTTAGAAATTCTTTCTAAGCAAAGGAAACAATTTTAATAGTAAAATCTAACTACAAAACAAATCTCAAAAAAAAGTTTATTATGCTGGTAACAGCAAATTTTTAACATTAATATCATGCCATTTACTCCTAAACCCCAGATCTTGATTGCAGAAACATGTGTCAAAGAGAAATGCTACAGAATATCTTATAAAAGAAATAAGATACAAATAATATATTGTAGGCGGTAATAAAAAGGAATGTACTTACATGAGATAACTGAGTTAAAATGCATGATACCCTATGAGATGAAGTTAAAAATAAACAATTCCAAGGCACAAGGAAAGAATGGGGTATATACAATTTAAACTTATTTAAAAAGGTGTAAAAGTCATTACACTTTTCCATTTGAGCCAGTTCTAAAAGGAGAGGTCCAATGGAATAAAAGCTACCAAAAAGACTAGATTCTGTGACTATAATTAGAGCTCGATAATGTGAAATAAGCAAGTCAAGTATTTCTAGCACTGTGAACTTAAGTGAAATTAACTGAACAACCTGCTGAGTAAACAAAACCTTACAGTAGTAAATCATACTTATGGAACATCCTAGATAAACTGGAAGATGCACCAGACTATTAGGGGCCATTCAGTAGCTTACTCTTCCTCCTCCACTTTCTACCTTCCAAAAACATCTGAATATACAAAATCAGACCAGGGAGTAGGCAAAAATTAAAAAATGATTGCAAATTAGGCAGTTATATTCTCAAGATGGGGGTCGTTTTTTTTTTGGAGAGGTTTTTTTTTTTTTGCTATAGGGCGCGTGTGCTCGCCAGACAGAGAGAGACAGAGAGAGAGAAAGCGAGAAATCACCGCCCAGGGGGGATGGCCACGCCGCAATCCCTTCTCCTCCATTCTCCTCTCGGGATCTTGGGCACGCACACACGCACACGCGGCCGGCATGAGTTTAAGCCGCCAGGTCCGGGACTCAAACCGTGGTCGACTACCTGGAAGTCCAGCGACATAACCATTACGCTAACTGCTGGTCCCAAGATGGGCGTCTTAAGGCCAAAGTTTTCATCCATCACCAGAGGTCCCCATAAAGTCATTTTATTTAGATTATCTATCTATTTGAAATTGGCATTACATTTTTAAAAAGCACAAATACTTATGGGATGGAAAAAAATTCTGAACTTCAAACAACTGAAAAGAATGCCATTTGGAAATGCAAAAAAAAATGTTAATTTTAAAAACAGCTTCTGGTTTTGGAATTATCTATTGTAGAAGTGTAAATATGTTGCCTTTCTTACATTAAGATGAAAAGCTTTTCATGCTGTTTCTAAAACACTGAACAATAAGTGAAGGACACCATTTGGAATTGTATACACACAGGAATAATCCAATCTTACTTTCCTTTTTTAAAGATGTTTTATTCATGACAGAGAGTGCATGCACGTATATAAGAGAGAGACAGGCACCTTCAACTCAGTATGCTACTGCCCACACTACGAGACTGGGCCCAGTCTAGATCTAATCTAGTCTTTCAAGATTACCAACACTTTCTCCAAATGCATAGTTTTTAAAGGGTATTTAGTATTTCTAGGACATTTTCTTTTTACGTAGCATGTTTCTTCTGAAAATTAATTATACTATTTTTCCTTTGGTTTCTAACTTTTTGAAAAGAGATTCCCTAAGAAGTCATAATCACTAGCCCAGGTTAAAAAAAAAAATTTTTTTTTTCCCTTCTCTTTTCTTGTGTATAATCTCACAATAGTATCTTAAAACAGTTTGAGATAAAATAATATCAGCATATTAATTTAACTGGCTCTCTATTCCCCAAAATAATACCGTCAGCCTTTTTGAATTGGCAGGAAATGGTGAATTACAAAAACTTAAGAATTGTCATACTGGACTTTACTGTCTCGTGTTTTCCAGTTGGTAAGCAAGACGATGGAGTGTTTGAGGCAGACACTAGTATCCTTCCCAAGGGCTAACGTTGAAGCTAAAATATGCTAAAACATTTCTATCGATCTTTACTCCAGAAAAGTGTATTTTATTTTCATATTATCAGTAAAGAACACAGGATTTTTTCTTCTTCTAAAAATTAAATCCAGCTTTCACAGTTGGTGAAATATCAAGACAACATTAAGACATTTTTAAGGAAGAAAAAAATGTTTGACAGCAGAGTAGAAATGAACCTTGGGATCTAGCCAAGAACAGAGAAAGTGAATAACTGACTCAGGAACAACCATCTTTAACATAATAACAACCTTCTCCAATATTTTCAGTTGTGTAAGAGTCTAGGATATTAATAAGATACCAAATTTGCCATGAGATCTATCTGCTTCTAAGGGTGTTTTAAAATAAAGTTAGATGGGGACCAGCAGATAACATGATGAGTAGGTCACTGACTCCCACATGGCCGACAGTGATTCAAGTCCAAGCCTAGTGGCTTAAAACTCACGCCAGACGTATGTGCGTGCATGCCCAAAATCCCAAAAGGAGAATGGAGAAGAGATTGTGGCATGGCCATCCCCCCTGGGGGAGGAGTGGTTTCTCACTTCTGTCTGTCTTTGTGTCTCTGGTGAATGCACATGCCCTATAGCAAAAATCTCTCTCAAAATAAATAAATAGATAAATAAAAATAAAGATGGATAAAGGAGGATTAATAATTCAATCATAGGGTTGGAGAACAAATATATACAGTATGAAAGAAAATCAAAAGAAACTACTGAGCCTTTACTATATCTAAGCCCCTAAAAGAACCTCTTGAAAAATAAGGTGATTCATTTCTAAGCCAAAATCATTAGCAATGGAACATAATCTGAAACATTATTTCTTCCTGTATCCTGGGTGACCATAGTCCATCTTCCCTGGGCCATCCTGGTTTATTCGTATTACCCTATATATTAATGATATCCCCTTTCACTCTGAAAAGTATCCTAGTTTGGAAAATAATCATTTGATCATTCTACCCAACTTAACTAGACACCCCAAAACATTATTCTGAATGATCATTTTTCCCATTAAAAGTTTCAAGCATAAGGAACTTTCATTTTGGAGGGAAAAGATCAGAAACTGGCACAGAAGAGAAATACTTCAAAGTACAAAATACCTGACTCCCGTTTGGTTGTCAGTACTGCTGTCAGAGCCACACTGGAAAACCAGGTCATGGTAGGAAGGTCTTTGTGGAGGCAGTGGAAGTAAGGTCATCTGAGGAGGGAAAGAATTACTTCTCCAGGTCGGTGCTGATGGTTGTTCTATAAACACTGTAATCCTCCCCGTGAGCATCTCAATCGTTTCGCTGCAAGAGCCAAACACCCTGAAAAAAGTTTGAGTGTTTCGACTCAGGAAATGCACCTCCAAAAGAGCAGGTCTCAGCTGTAGCAGGTGTTGGTTTAAGAGGTCAACCAGAGAATCAAGTTCATAGAAAAGAGCCTCTCTCTGAAGCCTATGGTAGTCTGAAAAATCAGTGGGTAATAAAAGCTGGTGAGTTCTTAAAAAATCTAAGATGAAACTAAATAAGACACCATCTCTGTCCACAAAAATCTGGCCACCAACCATCTTGAATTCTTGGTCTCTGCCATCTAACATTTGTGCCAGCCGAGAGGCAGGAAACTGCTTTATGGTGAAAAACTTTGTTGTAAATATCTTCCCTCCCACGTTCAAAGTGACCAGCTCCTGACCACTCATTCTTTCCTAAGCTTCAAATTAGACTACAAAATATCAGCCACAGGCTTAAAAAGAACTTCTAAGTCAACCTATAACCATAAATGTCAGTTGGTATATGATTAAGAAAAGAGGGAAGGGAAGAATAACAAAAACTGGACCTAGATTTCCAGGTAACTACTGTATGGCAAAGAGAAGTGTAGCCATAGCTGTGTTTGCAAATTCCAGTTGCTTGGGAACTCCCAATATACAAATGAAAGATCAACAGGGAGGAACTGTACAGTTTAAGGAAAACTGCCAATGTATCAGAGGATAGACTTCAGATCCCTTTCTTGTGCATTAAAAAACAAACAAACAAACAAAAACTTAATGAAAACCTGGTGTAAACCTACATTAAAAAAAAAACAAACAGGAGTGGGCAAAGTGTGTGGGTGCTGGACTCCCACATAGTTGACCATGGTTCAAGTCCCAACCTGGCAGCTTGAAAATCACGCCAGATACGTGTCTATACCCTGAGAGGAGAATAGAGGAGGGATTGTAGTGCCGCCAATTCCCCCAGGTGTGATTTCTCACTTTCCCTCTCACTGCCTCTCTATCTCTTTAGCAGCACATAGGCCCTATGGCAAAAACCTTAAAAAAAAAAAATTACTAACAGCAGAAAAGTACTCCCCCCTCCCCAGACCTTTTACCTTTTATGAGCCATCATGGCAAAAGTGAGATTTATTTTAAAAAACATTGTCTTAATTCTTATATGATCCTAACAATTTAGTGGCTAAATAATGAATTATGTTAAGAATAAGGCAGCCATTATCTCACTTAGCATCTTAATCTGGTTCTTCTCACAGTTACAAGGAGATGGTTTTTTTCCTGGACTTTTAAATTTATTTGCCACCATTTTTCCTATCTCTCTTACATTATACTTCCTTTCAACCAAATTAAAAGGACTAGGTAAAGACACCTATTCTCTGAAGTTCTATTTCATTTAGTGGGCTTTTTCCAAAGGAATGCCTTGTTCCATGAAAAATATGATGGAATAGAAAGCAGTTCTAAATTAATCTCTCTGCCTTCAAAATGAGAAAATTAAATATTTTCATTCTATTTATTTCATGTGAACCGATTGGAGGCCATTACTGGTCAGCTGATTACTTTGTATTTTATAATAGCTGACCAAATGCTTCATCTGTTGTCCAGTTAGTCTTACTACACTTCAAATTCTGTAAGCAAGTGGACTGGTTTGGTTGTACAGTTGCTGTGATACTTTGGAACAACACAACACTTTGTTGCCAGTAAAAAAGTGGCATTCCCATTTCCTACTGTTACCAGGTGTTAGATCTTTTGTTTTTAAACCTACCCCTTCGCTTGCAGCCACCTAACACTTTTGCACTTAACACTTTTGATCACCTTTGGTGAAAAAATGTATAAAAACAGAGAAAGAAAAAAAGGGCAGACTAAAATCTCTACCCTCTGAAAAATGTAAACTTATCAGAAGAAAATGCCAGCTTTTGTTTATGTAAGATTTATACTGGTGATAAAGGAATCAATCATTTGACGAAAGTTTGTAAATTCAGCCCACCCATATTTTCAAACAAACCATCTTTCCTTTTTTTTAATTAACAAATTGGCTTTATTAATAGAACTTTGCAAAAAGTTATAAGATTGCCAGTTTTATATACCATAAGTCACTTAGTACTTACCATAGAAAAGTTATTTTCCAAAACTGGATTCTTTCATTTTTTAAAAGAATGTTCACTGTCAAAGGAATTTGCTTTACAGGAGTCCTTATCACATGCTTGAAGAACAACTGCTCTTTGCACTACCTACTCCATCAAAATTACATTAGATCCTATGCTCTGTCACAGCAGAAATACAACCAAGGGGAAGGTGCTTATTTCAAAAGTACTTTTTAAACAGGAAGGAGGGTTCAGGACTGTACTACTAATGTACACATTCATCCTTATGCTACCTAATTTGAACATAAACAGAACATTATTTTTGGAAGGAATTGTTTTGGAGGAAATATCTGACTAGAATCTTGACCAAATCTGAATTACTATTCTATTCTCTAACAATATCTAACAAAAGACAGAACTGCATACTTGGAACAGATTTTATAACAGTTTATATTTGCACACAAATTCTGCCACATTGTTCAGCACCACCAAAGTAAAATTCTTGAATCTTTCACTGAAAATGAAAAATCCATCTGTCACCTGTTCCCAGTAAAAAACAGACTGTTCTACAAAATCAGCTGATTTAGTCAGATAGGCACTGAAGTTTGAAAGATGGTCTTTCCAAGTTGCCAATTCATCAAATAAAGACCACTCTAGGAATATGGTAGGACCAAAGAAAATGAGAAGGCCAAGCAGAAGGACTACCACAAATAACTGATAAAAGCTCCAGGGAATCTTGTTAATGAATGTGCCAGTGTCTTGAGGCAAAGAAAGCTTATCCACATCTACTAATTTTATGTCTTCCCACTGACTGGTATCAAAGTTCTTCATTAAAGGGCTAGTGGGCAAATTAGATGGAGGTAGAGGAGTTTCCTTGATTACTTTGATTTTCTCCCTGAACTCCTGCATCTGTTGCAAAAATATGATGGGTTCTGACACATCTTTAAAAGCCTCAGCAATGTTAAATGCCATTCGCTGCTCCTGCAAGATGGTGTTAAGTTTGTTAATCTCTGGGTCGTAGGCCTGCATAACTGCAAGTTTCATGGTCTCAAAGTCAGACAAGATTTCATTTTTCTTTTGATCCAACGTGTGTTGTAACTTCTCAAAGAATTCCTTTACTTTATCTGAATCTTTAGTTAGTAACTGTAGGGACTTCCTCTTGCTAGTTTCCAAGGTATCCAGGCGAGAAAGAGCATCTCCCCGACGCCAAGTCTCAAAGCTCTGGAAGAGGGACTCGAAGGCATCCCTTTCCTGAGCATAGGCATCTTCGATAGAACAAAAGACATGCTTGGTGTGGTCACCACGAGTAGCACAGATTCCACAAATAAGCTGCATATCAGTCAGACAGAAAATGTTGAGAGGCTGCCCCAAGTGTCCTTTGCACACTGGCATTTTGGGAGAGATCTTGATCTTGTTATACTTTTCCACAATACCCTTCAGGGAGTAATTAACCTGCAGGCTATTAACTCCCGTAGCTGAAGTTTCCTTACGGCATGTAGGACACTTGAATGGAGACGGCCTCCACAAAGAATTCCGCACATTTCCCTCTAAAATACCTTCTAAGCATTTTTTGCAGAAGTTGTGTGAGCAAGGCAAAACTCGAGGATCATCAAATAGACTGCAACAAATTGGGCATGTGAGATCTTCTTCAAGCAGCTCCATTACATCCTACCATAAAGAAAGAAAAATTTTATTTTACTCCAATAATCCCTTCTACGAGGACTGTTTCATTATAAGAAACATTAACATGCTCTTTCACTGAAATAACCAGCCAAACAAAAGAAATGAGAAATTTGGGAAGGGAATGCACACCAAAGCAGATTTAATCCACTGAGACTAGAACACACTCCTTATTAGTAGGGCTCCCTATACACAAGGCCTTTGTGTGGGCTTTCCAACAACAGTCTGGCTGAGACAGGGTTAGGACTAGGACAACTGCAAGTTGAGCCAGCAGGACCTAACTGATTGTTTTAAAACAGAGAGCTGACTACTAGCTGTCAGAAACAAAGCTACTCAGTGTCTATAACAGAATGAGCTCTTTACTCTGGGCCCACAAATATAAAATGGTATGCTGTTTAAAAGAAAGAAGTACAGAAATGTAAATCCAAGCATGTACTCCCATGTAGACTTTCATTAAAAATAGGCATATTTTTCATTAAAGGAAAGATTACGATTACGAAAATCATATGTTAAAGTACAAGATGAGAGTCACAGTTCACTCTTCCCTAGAAAATTAAATGAGTTTTGTTGTTTTTTTAAATATCAGCGACATCATGTAATATCTAGACCATCAATTCTCAAAATATGGTGGGTAGAGACCTGGACAATCCCTCTTTTGGGGCATCAGTGAGGTCAAAACTATTTTTAATACTTAGTAGTATTAAATTAAAATTAAAATTAAAATTAAAAAATAAATTCAGTTAGGTAATTTTTTTTAATCCCTCCCTTTGGGGCTGGCAAATAACACCTTAGTATTTTTGCATCCTGTTGACATTTGCACTGATGGCATAAAAGCAAAGGTGGGAAAACACTGCTGGAGCCTTATCAGGAAACAAGTAAGGCAAGAAGCACCACCAAACAGTATCACTAGTCACTGTATTCATCAGCACCGCACACTTGAAGTGGGGTAAGAGTAAGGGAGCCAACTTCATTTAATGTTCTTGATAAAACCATAAAAAATTCATTTTATTAAATCTCAATCCTTACATACATATCTTTTTCATATTTGTGTGACAAAATAAATACACACATAGCACTGCTGCTACATATCAGCAGATGAGGTCTACAGGAAAAGCACTTATAGAATTGATCTGCAAGCTAAACTACCTCCTTTTTTACTGGAATCTTATTTTTACTTGAAAAATCAAATGACAAAGCATGACTATTCAGACGTAGGTATCTGATAGACATTTTCTTGAAAATGAACAAAATGAGCTTGTTACTTAATGGAAAACAAATGACAGTATTTCTTGCCAATGAAAAAGAGTTTTTCATAGAAGTTGGAATTTTGGAAAACCTATCTGCCACCTGTAAACTCCAACAGATTCCATTAAAGACTTTCTTAATAAATGGGAGGACTCGGGAGTGTGGAAGAGTATTTTATAATAAGATACATCAATATTTGGAAATCTGCATAACATAGTAAACTATTTTTTCAAGTCGTCAATGCATAATATAAATTATGCATGGATAAAGAACCATTTGAAATTCAAGAAGGACCAATAGGTTCATAAATACAGTTTCAGTTTCCATGCTGCACAAAAAAACTACCACTTGTTGGGAACCAGCAGTTAGCGTAATGGCTATGTCGCTGGACTCCCACATAGTTGACCGCGGTTCGCATCCCGGACCCGGTGGCTTAAAACTCACGCCGGGCACGTGTGCGTGCATGCCCAAGATCCCGAGAGGAGAATGGAGGAGAAGGGACTGCAGCGTGACCATCCCCCCTGGGGGGTGATTTCTCGCTTTCTGTCTCTAATGTCTCTCTCTGTCTGGCGAGCGCACGCACCCTGTAGCAAAAATCTCTCAAAAAAACAAAAACAAAAACAAAAAAACTACCACTTGTTGAGTTTGGGTCCAGTATCAAAGAAGACCCACAATTATCTGAAAGGTTATTAAAATATCCCTCCGTGGGGCCAGCAGGTTAGTGGTTAAGGACACTGGATTCCCACATGGCCAACTGTGATTCGAGTCCCAGACCTGACAGCTTGCTTTCTTGCTTTCTCTCTCTCTCTTCCTCTCTGGTCAAATTAAAATAAATGAATAAATAAAATTAGATAATTTTTTTTTTAAAAAGTCCCTCCTTTTGGGGCTGGCAGGTGGCATGGTGGTTAAAGGTGCTGGACTCCCACATGGCTGTTTGCCATTCAAGTCCCGGACGTGGTGGCTTGCTTTCTCACTTTCTCTGTCTCTCAGTCTGTCCCTCTCTGTTCAAATTTAAATAAATAAATTAAATTAAATAATTACTTAACTTTGTTTAAACTCAAACCACGGTCAGCCATGTGGGAGTCCAAAGCCCTTAACCACCATGCCACTTGCCAGCCCCAAATAAAATAATTCTTAAAAAAAAAAAAAAAATCCCTCCTTCTACCAACTACATATCATGTAAGTTTCAAGCAAACAATTTAGTGCAATAAGTAGAGTGCAGGAGCAGATAAAATAATA
>NW_006159479.1:816345-824530 GCF_000334495.1 Tupaia belangeri chinensis | reverse complement strand
TTAATGAAAGGAATCTATAGACAGGAATGCCAGTATTCTCCTAGTACTAAAAAAACAGTTATTTTCCCTGTATTATGTTAGAGCTTATAGGTCCACCAGCTTGTCTCACCTACTCAGAAAATGCTTAAAGGGCTGTTAGACTAAGGTGACACACTCAAAAATACAAAAACCAGGTCATTACCATTTTTGTTCATATTGCTGATATACTATTGTTTCCTTTCTTCCATTTTCTTCACTGTACCATATTTAGCCTTGACTCTGCTTATTTTTCCTTTAATTCATATTCCCCATACTGATTCAACAGTACAGTTGTTGATTTCCTCCCATTCCTTCCTTATCCACTACCCTTTTTCTTCACCTTATGTCTTATTTTTCTTTCTTTTGTCCTGTGTCACTTGAAAATCACCCCCAAAATATTCTGTTCATTCCTGTAAATTTGCAACATTAAATCAACAGAGTTTTAATACACCAGCTATATCAAGTGTTCCTGATTCCATTTATGTATAACAACTGAGATTCTAGGTGGACCCTGAATGGTACTAAATCCCATTCTGTCCCACCCAAATGAAATCATTTTGAATAAAAAGAGTGTCTAAATTTTGGGAAAACAAGTTATTTCCCTACTACTACAGTACCAACCTGACCCAGGTATTTGTCTTAACCTATTGAGAGTCTGAATTAAGTTATTTAAGATACAGTTACTGATTTTTGAAAAGGTTTTTATGAACCAGAAATGTCTAGTTTCTTTTCTGCCAAATAAATGTAAATGTGTTTAAACCAAGGTGGCAACCTTTTTAATCCCTAAAACAAATTTCCTTGACAATGATTCACCTGGCAAACCCACCAGGTAATTATCCCCAATAGGCTGGTAACTATCATACTGAAAGTTTTCACAACCTGCCTGTATTCGAAGTTAATGTCACCTATCAGAAACTATTATCAAAGTCTAGCATTCAATAGATAGGTTTATCTAAATAAGTAGTTTACATAGCATCTAATGTGTGTCACATAAAAATACACCTTATGAGATAGTTATTAGAAATATAATTGGGATGAACAAGTTCTTTTTGCTCAGTTTACACATCTTATTCTAAGTAAAACTGATTTACAGAATATAGGAAGTAGAAAACAATTATGCTTGACCCTAGGCAGTTTTCTTTTTTTCTTTTGAGAGATTTTTATGATAGGGCATGTGCACTCACCAGAGAGACAGTGAGAGAAAAAGCAAGAAATCACCCCCCAGAGGGGATGACCCCTCCACAATCCCTTCTCCATTATCCTCTCAGTATTTGGGGCACACACGCACGCATGCCTGGCATGAGTTCTAAGCTATCGTGTTCGACTACATGGGAATTCAGCAAAATAACAATTACGCCATCTGCTGGTCCCAGACCTTAGGCAGTTTTAAGGTTGACTATATTATATTAGCTTATCAGGAAAGTTATGACACATTTTTGCATTAAAAAACACAAAAAAATATGCACAACTTTCCCAACAACCTAATTGATATATGCTGTGTTGGCACCACCTATTCAATATTGCAGCTATGAAGGAGGATAAAGGAAGGGCTCCTCTGAGAGTTTTAGGGAGGCAGGGTATTGCCAAGTAATTTTTGTTTGTGGCATTTATGCCAAAGGAGACAGTAATTTAAACTATCAGCAAAACTTTTCAATTCAACCTTTCTATAGAAATGTATCTACATCTATAAAGGAAATTAAAAGTAGAGTTCACAGGGCCAGCAGTTCATGTAATGGTTAAGGTGCTGGACTCTCACATGGCCAAACACAGTTCAAATCCTGGATCAAGCAGCTTGGACATCATGCCTGGTGCAGGTGTGTGCCTGCCCAAAATCCTGAGAGAAGAATGAAAAAGGGACTGTGGTTTGGCCATCCCCTGGGAAGGTGATTTCTTACTTTCCCTCTCACTGTCTCTCCAGAGAGCCCACAGGCCCTATGGCCAAAAAAAAAGAGTTCACCCTATGGGAATTTGCTTTACAAGAGGCTTGACTGGAATGTAATTATCCCTATGTCCTATGTCAAAGGACACCTGTATTTGACCAACTGTTATACAGTAAGCACAGATTCTATTCTTAGTACCACTCCAGTCTCCAGAGTACCAGGCCAAGGGAAAGACAATAGCAACGTCTTAACAAAAATAGGTAATCCATGATTTAAAGATTTTATGGTTTCTGCCATAGGCCATGTATGATCGCCAGAGAGATAGTGAGGGAAAAGAAAAATCACCCCTTGTGGGGGATGACTATGCTGCAATCCTTTCTCTACTCTTTTCCTGGATTTTGGGCACGCTGACTTGTTTCAAGCCACTGAGTCTGGAACCCAAAATGCATTCAACCATGTGAGAGTCCAGGGCCTTAATCACCACACCACCTGCTGGCCCTGATCTAAAGATTATTAAAATATGAAATATTGGGTTGTTTGGGAAGTCTTGACGTATTTTTCTGTTTTTCTATGCAAAAAATGTGTCATGACTTTTCCGATGACCCAATATAAGCCAAAACACAATTCCTGCCTTAAATTCAGAAATGTAGAGCATTAACAAAGATGCTTTATTCTAAAAAGTTATGACAGGAGCTCAACAGCTAATAATACAGATGGTGCTCAACTTATGATGCTTACCTTTTTTCATTTTATGCCAGTGAGAAAACAATATACATTCAATATACAAACTGTATATTGAATATATACAATATACAAATTGTATTTCAAACACCCATACGGTTATTGTTTTCACCTTCAATACAGTATCTGATGAATTACATGAAATAGTCAACACTTTTATTGTAAGATACACTTCAGGTTAGATGATTTTGCCCAACTATAGGCTTATGTAAGTGTTCTGAGCACATTTAAAGTAGGTTGGGATAAGCGATTATGTCTAGTATGTTAAATGTATTAATGTATGTTTGACTTATGCTAGATGTACTAAATGTATGTTCAACTTACAGTATTTTCAACTTATGATGGATTTATCAGGAAGTAACCCATCATAAATTGAGGAAGCTCTATATTATACACTTAAAAATTTGTTACCAGGGTAGATTTCATGTTACATGTTCTTATCCCCATGCCAAAAAGACAGAAAATTGATATCACACTGAAATTGGAGAGGTTATCCTTGCAGTTAACATTTGTTTTTTTCTTAACTCATAAAAGTATTGTGATTATAGAAAATTCAAAACATATAAGAAAATAGTCACCCATAATCACAAAAATGAGGAATAACCAGTACTATTATTTTGGTATATTTCTTCTAATCTTGTATGTCTGTATATCCATAAGCCTCAACACATATCTTTTATTTTTATTTTTTTTTAATTTTGCCAAGGGCACGTGCACTTGCTAGAGAGAGACACGGAGACACAAAGAGAAGGGAAAGCAATCTACATGGGAAATGGTCACACCACCATCCCTTCTCCTTCATCACTGTCTCTTTTCCAGATTTTGGGCATGTATGCACACATACCTGGCATGTTTTTCAGTTCTCTGGGTCTGGGATTTGAACCATGCAGTCAGCCATGTGGGATCCAGCTCACTTAACCACTAGGGCATGGGCTGGCCCACACACACATATTTTTATAATACTGGCAGCATAATATGATTTTGGATCTATTTTGGATTTTTTTCATTTACTTTGTTACATCCATTTTCCATAGCATATGTTCTTCAAAAATATGACAATGTATCTTATGAATATGCTTTATTATAATATTTAAATGAATTCACTTTGTAAAAAAGTCTTAGTATATCTGATTATTTCCTTAGACAATTCCTTTAAGTGTATTGCTGGGTCAAAGAGTAGGAACATGTTTTTAAAACTCTTAAAAATATTTCTAACTTTCCCTCCCTATATGTGTGTGTGTACATATATACACACATACTATATATGTATGCATATATAAACATATATATAAATACACAGACACACACACACACACACACCACTTTAACCAAAGATAACTTACAGTGCCACACATCTCCTTGAAGTCTTTAACTTTTCAACAGAATCATACTTTATAGAGCTTAGTAGAAAAACAAGAACAAGACACAATTACTACCATCATACCTACCTGAATTTAAAAATAAAACAGTTTAAGGCAGTTAACATGGTATGCATCTGTGTATTACATATATATATAGTGGGAACAGATGGTAAGAGAACTTACAGGATAAGAATAAAATAGAAATACTTGGCTTAGGGCCAGCTGGTGCCATGGTGGTAAGATGAATGGATCCCATGTTGTCAACTGCAGTTTAAGTCCCAGACCTGGTGGCTTGGAAAACACACAGGCAGGTGTGTACACGTGCCCAAAACAGTGAAAGAATGGAGAGGGAAACTGCAGTGTGGCATCTTCTTTGGGGGTGATTTTTCACTTTACTTCTCTTTCTCTGTCTCTCTCCAGTAAATACATATGCTCTATAGCAAAACTTTTTTCAAAAATACAGCTTAAAGACATTTTAGAGATTATCTAGGTAAAGACCAAACTTTAAGTGAAAAATCTCAGACCTCCCTCCCCAAATGAAGACTTCTCAATTGTATACAACTAGGGACAGAACCTGAGTTTTCCAATTCTTGGGCCTTAGTACAACCCAGAAAATGAATCAATAATTCAGTATCCTCATTTGTCAAATGAGATTTAATCACGGGTTCTCTAAAATCCCTTCTAAAATTATTTGATTTTTTACAAATAAGATTGTAAGAGTCTCTCTAGTGATGGAAGAGAGGCCAGCAGATGGTGTGGTGGTAACGTCATTAGACTCCCATGTGGCTGACTGCAGTCGAGTCCCAGAACCAGTGGCTTTAAACTCATGCCGGGCAAGTGTGTATATGTGCCCAAGATCCCGGGAGGAGAATGAAAGAATGGAAAAGGG
Organism: Tupaia belangeri chinensis; assembly: GCF_000334495.1. Classification (NCBI taxonomy): domain Eukaryota; kingdom Metazoa; phylum Chordata; class Mammalia; order Scandentia; family Tupaiidae; genus Tupaia; species Tupaia belangeri. Next base: position 819,641 of record NW_006159479.1, on the reverse strand, counting down.
ATTGCAGCGTGGCCATCCCTCCTGGATGGGGGGGGGGGTTTTTTTTGGCCCACCCTCCTGGGTGGGGGGGGGGGTGGTGGTTTCTCACTCTCTCCTCACTTGTTCCTAGCCAGTGCACAAGCCCTAAGGCAAAAACCTTAAAAAAAAAAAAAAAAAAACTCTAGTGGATGGAGGGGAAACCTTCATCCAATACTTAGGTTCAAGTTTTACCCTTCATAAAAGGAGTAGTTTTGGAAAATTTCTCTCCATGAGAGAGAGAGAGATGTCCCCAACAGGGTCCCCATGCTACAACCTATCCCTCAGCTTCAGCCAGCCACAGATTATGGGCACACATGTACCCAGCATGTTCAGGAAGGTTACTGAACACAAACCCACACCCTTTCTATATGGATCAACATCATAGAGCACTATGCCACTGTCTAATCCTAAATGAGAATTTTTTTAATACCTTCTTCAAAATACAGGTCAAAAGATAATATGTGAGAATTTCATGAACAGCTTAACTATACAAATGTAACATGATTTAAATACACATGTTCGAATATTGTTAATACACATTTAGGGCATTCCATTATTGCATCAGTCCTAAAGAAGAGTTGGACTTTCTTATACTGTTATTTAAAGTGATTGTAAAACAAACATAGTTATGTATTGCTTAAAATATTTGTGAACCCTTAGGTTATGTAAACAACACAGACTACTTCCACAAACCTAAAAACATAGGCTACTGTGCACCTAAGTGACATGATATAGCTTTATTATGTTCTTATAGGACCACTGTTGTACGCGTGCTCTGTGGTAGATGGAAACGCCTTCAGGGGGCATTACCACTGCATGTATTACATAGGATAGCAAGAACAAACGACTTTCATGGAAGTCCTAGCTAAATAACAACTATGGCAGAAGGACCAGGTAACCTATCATGCATGTACAAAATGAGAACTGCCTAGTATGTGGAGGGAGTTATCAGGGAGGTTTAGTCAAGGCAGCTTTTTGTTTTTTTAAAGGCATTTTTTAAAGGATAGGAGAACCTGAGAAAAAAACTATCTTTTCATTGTGCAAGAAAAGAAGTATAACCAGTTCATCAACAGCTCCACCAAGTTCTACTAGAGGGAGTATCTTATGTAAACAGGAGTTCTGCTTTTTTTTATTTATTTATTTATTTATTTATTTATTTTTGAAGAGGTTTTCACTATAGGGTGCGTGCGCTCGCCAGACAGACAGAGAGAGATAGAGAGATAGAAAGCAAGAAATCACCCCCCAGGGGGGATGGCCACGCCACAATCCCTTCTCCTCCATTCTCCTCTCGGGATCTTGGGCACCCAGGCACACGCACCCAGCGTGAGTTTAAGCCACCGGGTCCGGGACTCGAACCGCGGTTGACTATGTGAAAGTCCAGCAACATAGCCATTACACTAACTGCTGGTCCCAGGAGTTCTGCTTTTAAAATGCTTATTATGTGCAAGCAGGTGCTGTGGAGGTTAAGGCAGCTGGATCCCACATGGCTGATGGCACAGGCAAGAGTCCTGCACCCAGCAGAAATCTCATTAGCTGTGTGTGCGGCTGTGCCCAAAATCTCAAGAAGAGACTGCAGGAGAAGGAATTGTGGAGTGGCCATCCCACCCAGGGAGTGATTTCTCACTTGCCCTCTCCTTCTGTGTCTGTCTCCAGTGAGGACATCCACCCTAAAGCAAACTAAAAAAAGTATTTTTTAAAAATAATAAAATGTCTAGGGACCAGCAGTTAGCGTAATGGCTATGTCACCGGACTCCCATGTAGTCAACCACGGTTCGAGTCCTGGACTCAGTGGCTTAAACTCATGCCGGGTACATGTGTGTGCGTGCGTGCGTGCCCAAGATCCCGAGAGGAGAATGAAGAAGGGACTGCGGTGTGGCCATACCCCCTGGGATGTGATTTCTTGCTTTCTGTCTCTCTGTCTCTCTCTGTCTTTCTGGTGAGCGCACGTGCCCTATAGCAAAAACCTCTCCCCAAAAAAAGAAAAAAAATAATAAAATGTCTATTATTTAAAGTATCTAGATTTAGGACCAGCAGTTGGCATAATGGCTATGTCGCTGGACTCCCATGTAGTCCACCGCAATTCAAGTCCAAGACCTGGCTTAAACTCACCCCAGACATGTGTGCATACATGCCCAAGATCCTGAGAGGAGAATGGAGGAGAAGGGATTGCGGTGTGGTCATCCCCCCAGGGGATGATTTTTCTCCCTTTCTGTCTCTTTCTGGTGAGCGCAGGTGCCCTATTGCAAAAACCTCTCAAAAAAAAAAAAAAAAAAAAGTATCTAGATTGATAAAATACTCAGGTTTTAGTCTACAAACCAGCAGGATGACAGTTCAGGCACCAAAAATAAATAAATAAATAAAAACAAAACAAAACAAAAAACACAAAAAGAGAAGTGCTGATGAGGCCTCTTCTCTACCTTTGCAATAGAATTCTTTGGTTAGAATACATTTAAAATAACTACCACACAAAGAATTGCCATGTGTGGATTCTGTTTTTCTGAGTTTTGAAAAAATATGAGAAGAACAAAGACCACTAATTTAAAAAAGGATAGAAACAGACACTTCAATTTCAAAAGGTACTTACTAATGAAATCGTATCCTCTTTTTGTTATTGTTTTTAACGTGGTTAGGATAACATAGGGAAAAGTACTTAGTTTATTTACCTCTCTCTCCTGCAAGCAGGTGTATCAGGCAGGATTACTATTTCCCAGGACAAAGCAATCAGGTTTTTTCTTCACGTTTTGACTGACAGATTGGAGGTTACTGAAAAGAAAGAGGGAAAGTATTATGCATTTATCACCCTCAATTTTTTCAGTTGCCCCCACAAATAATGCCAGACTGATAGGACCTGGTGAAGAGCCAGGAGCCCAGGAGAAGCTGCAGCTCTTTGTACTAAGCAGCTTCCTGGTTAGGGCGCCCTCCTTCGGCGCCACTTAGCCTCCCCAGGTTCAGCGCCAGATGGTGGAACTCCAGTTCCCACTCGCCTTCTCCTTCCTAAGCGCCAGAGGCAATGGAGGTGGACTGGGCACGCTCCCACAGCCCAGGCCTGCCAGGGCCCACCCGCACACCGCTCCTCCCCACGTGCAGCCCCAGTGCTCCGCTGCTTTCCGCCGTGCCGTGGGGACCGAGCTCTTGCCAGCCTCCACCCACGCAGGTCCCCGCCGGCCTGGGAGAGTCCCCACCCTCCCAGCAAGCTCAAGGACTACCTCCCCTTCCCGAGAGGCGGGCGGCGGGTACTTATCTCTGACCTGCGGCGACGCGGGAGGGACCCCACCCCG